>NC_083107.1:33097030-33199530 GCF_949774975.1 Lagenorhynchus albirostris | reverse complement strand
GAATCTATTGTTATTCTCATTTCTTTTTGTCCCTGTGCCTGGTCCATTTGCCATGTACCATCCGGCAAACAGCTGACACATCCTAGCTATTATGGACCCCGGCCTAACTGTGAGGTCTTAAAAGCTCTGCCATGTTTGCCTTCTAGGGTGAATCAGAAGCCTCTACACACAGACCACCACTCTCGTTTTGCACTTTTAGAGTAGCAGACTATTGTGCCAGAGGGTTGCTTGACATTAAAACACAGTCAGAATGAAGAGGCAGCGGCTTCCCCCTCCCCCCTTCTTTGCCTGGAATGTTTTTGTTTTCCTTAGTAATAAAGCATGCAGTTACTTACAGAATAACTACTGGTAGACATTATTTGAGCTCCGAAGCGGAAATTGGCAAATTTTAGATGCACCGGTGGAGCTCTGAGCTGGCACCATTAGTGTAGGGGGACGGGAAAGATGACGTGGTTGTCCATTCCAGCCCTCCACCACTTTGACACTGTGCGTGTTAACAGACCACTCTATTCAGATGTCTGCTTTGTGCCCTCACAGCCCTCTTGGAACAGAGATCACGATGACACGGCATCTACCCGCTCAGGAGGAACCCCGGGCCCTTCCAGCGGGGGCCACACATCGCACAGTGGGGATAACAGCAGTGAGCAAGGTAGGAGAGCTGTTCTTGTTCTCTTGCTACTTGTGTCATTTTTCAGGGTTGAAAAATTAGAAATGTCTGGTGAGGGACTCTTTATACAGGTTTTCCTAGAACTCTTTATTACAGTTTTTCCTATAAACCCCGTGTAATACGAGAACCGGCTCATCTTATTTTATTCCTCTCGACCCCCTTCTTCTTTCTCTGCCAGACCAGCTGCCTAGCTGCCTGTCGCCTGGCCCCCTCCATAAAACAGGGTCAGTGAATGGACGGAGAGCAGAGAAGTAGATTAGACATTCGAATGTGTGGAAATAGTATGCCACTAATACCCTGCTCTACAAATAAAAAAGTGTTATTATTACTTACCCTTAGAGACTTTTCAAGAGATCATGAAGAAACACCCACTAGGATTCCAACTGAACAATGTCTTAAGATGCCTAGAAGGCAGTGGGCCTTTTAGAAACCCATGCCGGGCTTCCCTCTTCACTGGGTTGAAGCCATTTTTCTGGATTTACTTATTTGAATCTCTTAAGTGCTTGGCTTCGTGGCAAAGTCACACTAAAGGGAATTAGGATGAAATGGCAAGAATCCAGATCAATTTCATTTGTGTGGTTCTTGGAATGCACACACCTGTATGTGTATCTGGGTGTCCATGGATGTGCATGTCTGACTATAACAGGTAGCAGATAAAGTTTAAACAGAAAGTTAAGCTTCAGCAATAAGGTGAATGAGGATTTAGATGTCTTGTACTGCTTTTGATGAGAACTACTGCAGGGTATTTTGTGTTCAATTCATGCAACCGAAGAGAGTATTCTCTCTCTGAATATAAAAAGATGGCTTTATTGAAGTTGACTGAGCCCACAGTAGGTACATGCTTTAAAATCCGGTTTTATGATCATGTTTCACTGGAGTGCTGTTTCCCAACAAAAGAATTTTGTTTTCTAACCGAACTGGGCTATACCAATTAAAATTGCAAAGGCTACAATGAATTGAACACGATTAGTTTGACAACAGAAAAGTTCTTTTTTGGCGGGAGGGGTGGCAGATGTATGCTATTTGGACTGGGAATAACTTCTACACATAGAATTTTAAGTATTTGAGATATTTTATTGTTCAGAGAAAAGTTGCTGATTTCATCACAACTGTAAGTCTAGCAAAAATGGAGCCTGGAAGAGTAAACTGGTTCAGAGCTGAGGCAGAAACTGGTAACCTCTGACCTCTGCCTTTTACTGGAAAACGATATGCAGCATAAATCCACGGGGCCTACTTCCTTTCAAGTGTGCGTATGTCTATGTTATGGTGTTGCTGTTCACAGCACTATAGCTAAGATGAGGTCAGCATTTCCATATGAAGCCCTACTTTCAGAATTCAGCTCGCACCAAGAGTTTTCAGAAGGGTGTAAATGGACTCTCGATTCTTTTTCCTGTACTCCAGAGTTGCTACATGGGGTCGTAGCCTAGTGTTTTGTTTGTTTGTTTGTTTTTCTTTTTCACGTCTTGCTTTTTAAGGCTACCGTCAGGAGGGTCGTTTGGCTGCTACTTTGAAGGCTTGTAAACGGCTGAAATGCATTTGTTTAAAATGGAAACATGAGTTTTCTTAAACATCATCTGATAAAAGGACTTTCAGAGGGCAAATGCCCCACCCCAGTTCTTCCCCTCTGACCTGTCGGAACAAGGAATCAGGAATTTCTCAGGTTCCTTTCTCCTTCAACACGTGTTCTCTAAAGGCCAATTTAATAGTGAATGTGACCGTAAGCCGTATACCCTTCACATTACCAGAGTTTTCCACCTACATCGTTCCTCTTTCTGTTTTTTCATATAAGACCACCACCTCGTTTTTCTTTTTTAAAGCATTTTCATATACATAGTCTCATTGGAATGACCTCAGTTGAACCTGCCTAAAACAACTGTGGTGGCGGATAAACAACCAGGTCTAGCCCCATTTGACAGAGGAGGGACAGAAGCTGTGGACGAGCTGAGCGATTTGTGGAAGCCCTGGTGCAGCAACAGACCTAAAATTTCAGACCCGCCCCTCCCCCCCGCCCGCCCCTCCCCGCACTGCCCTCTCCTGGGCAGTGCGATTTATTCCCTGCTAAACGCGGAATGATGCCTGGAAGTGTTGCTGTAACAACTTCGGTGCATTTCCATGCCAACCACAACGCTTCTCAACTCTCTTTTTCATCCCTGGGACCTGTGGAGCTGGGTCTTTGTGCAGCCTTCGGATTAGCTGTGCACAGTGGCTTTTCCGTGTTCTCCTGTCTGCCTTTTCTGGCAGCCATGGATGTGTAAACCGTGCCAGCAATTGGCCTGTAGCGCATGTGTCCTAAATAGTTATTTACACAGTTTGAGTCCATTTTAGTCAACTGGGTAAATAACAGCCCTCTTCAAAAGATTTATAAATCCATAAATATGTCTTTATACATACCCAATAGACAGAAATAACTCAATCTGTCCAGAACATATCCAAAGAGGTGTTTCCCTCACAGACGGGAGTAATACATATTTTAAAACTTTCTCTGCTGTATTATTTGTACCACATTTCTTTTCTCCTCATTCCTTTGCAATGTTTGCCCCTTCATTATGGCACCCAGGGTACAAAAAAAAGAAATCCCCTAGGCTTTGGTCCTCTGTTAAATAACCTTGTCTGTGGTACAAGGTGGGCATGTAACAGGCTCTGTCCTGTTCTTCTGGACTTTCAAAGTAAAGCAAAGAAAATCGGTCATCCAGGAAGTTTGTAATGTTCTGACAGATTTCAAGATACAGTAACAGTTCCTAGTTAGAGTTCCAGCAATCGGGGGGGATTTTTGAGCGTCTGACGAGTTGCCAAATGAGTGGCTCTTGGGGTTGATAGAGTAGCTTGAGTCCACATTTTTTACCTAAGCATAAAAAAGTAAAGTACAAAATCCAACCCTGGGCATTCTGAAGGGCATATATGTGAAGTATGTAATAGGAAAATGTGAAAGATATTATTATTCAGGGATTTGATGTTTATTCATGATTTACATAATATATCTCTCCCGCAACTCTAATTATTTATCATGGCAACTCTTCTTATGGCATCTACATTCATTTCATAGGAACACTTGTGGCCCCCTGCAGGAAATCGATTCTTTAATAGCAAAAGCGCCTTTAAATGGGCATTTAAAAGGAAGGCCTAACATCTGTGTTTGGTTGGGGACTCTGCTGCTGCGGCCGGGACATTGATTTTGTCTACTTTTTAACTTCCTCAAAGCACTTGCAAAGATATGAGATTGGATTCTTATTTTCTCACTGTCAATGATTTGCTATTTTCCCATTTCAGAAGAGAGAAAAGTAAAGCTCAGAAATACTGAAGTGAGTCACCGTGAGAGTCACCTCCGGATCTTGGTCTCTTGCCTTTGTAACTACTTTAGGATGGGGTGTTTTCAGGACCCCCAAGCAGAGTCTCATAAGATGAGGTGCACATTGGCAGATACCGTTCTCTTTCATGTGTCTTTTTTTTATCCTACTGTGTGTGGCTGCCCTACTGACCATAATCAGGGTCTATTGTAGGAAGCGTGTAGTCTGGACAGGAGAACACCAAGCAAATCTGGTGCCTTTCCCCACCGGATTGTACTCCTCCCCAGGAGGGCTGCCACGGACACTGTATAACCCATGAGCAGCCTTAGCTGTGCTTGACCACATTTTGAGTTTGGGCACGTCTCTGTTTTGGGTTGAAAGTCAAGAGAGACGAATACATGATAGTAATAAAATAATAAAATAACGTATTACAGGCGGTCAGTCAGTGTAGGTATTTCATCCGTCACTTTGTAGAGGAGGTCACAGAGGTTCAGAGAGGCTGAGAGACTTACCCAAAGTCACATACTGGTTGGTGGTACAGTAGGGACTTGAACCCATACCGTCTGACTCCAAAGCCCAAGCTTCTATTTGATGTGATACTGGAGTGTGACTAAGAATGGGAAACAGAGCACTCGAGGGCCATTCTTTCTGTTATCGATTCAGGGACTCTTCCCCCAGTGTCTGCACTGGGCCTGGCACTCCGCTCTGTAACAGTGACAGAGCTGTGAATAAAACAGAATCAGCATTAGCCTCAAGGGGGTTCTACTCTGCCGGGGACTGAGAATCCAGTTTTGTGTGCTGAGTAGAATGATGATCGAGCTATTTACAGAGAAGCAGGATGATTGATATGATTAATTTGTATGATGTATTAAGAGCCTCTACCATTTCACTCATTCTGAAATTTATTGAATTGAGAAGAGGAGCCTACAAAACAAGTAAAGACATTTCTCTTGCAGAACGTTTCCCACTTCAAGCTCATCTCGTTTTCCTCTTTTGTGAGGAAAAAGAAAGTCTTATTTCTACATCGAAATTTGATGTGAAACATTTCAGCCCTAAAGGACTTGACTTGGTCTCTAGAACTTCTAAAACGCACTTATGAACTTCTTTGAGGGCCAGGACTCAGATCAACAATAGTATCTTTGCTCCCACTAAAAAAACAAAACAAACAAACAAACAAAAAGCAAAACCAGCGTGTTTCTGTAAAGAGGAACAATTGAAAAGCATTGCTATTTCTTTATAATAAAATGTATCAGTAGCGGCCAGTGCCTCCCACTGTCCCCTCCCCTCCACGCCAGCTTTTGTAGGAGTTCAGGCAACCTATAGGCAGAAGGCAATTCCATTTATTATTGAAGGGAATCTCGAGGCGGTCGTTTCAGACCTGTGAAGCCAGCAGGCAGAGCAGGGTGAGAGGGAGCGGGGGCGTGAGGCAGGGAGACGGATGTAGGGAAGGGCCGCATTTTGTTCCAGATGACTAAGCAACGATTTATATACCCGCTCGTCTTTTTACATGAAGAAGAAAAGTAATAACAGCCCAAACCCAGGCATTTGAAACAGTCAGCTGTCTGATGAATAATGGGATAGGTGGGAAGGAGCTCTCTGATTGGATGTCTTAATGAGCAATTTCGCACAGAGTTTGGGCTGCTGTTCCCCTTGACCTTTGCCCTTTATTGACCAAACTGACACTTCATTTTTCACATACTTCCAATTATGTCTCGGCTTAAGTGTTGCCCTCCCTCCTTTATTTCTTTCCTATGGACAACTTGAGAGTAGTTGAGGCCACGGAAGATATTTTAATTTGAAAAACTACCGTAACAACTCAGGTTTAGGATACAATCTGTAATCCTCAGTTTTTCGGATGAAGACACAAAGTGAATACTGCTTGTTTTGAAACAGTTTTCTGTCTTTCTTTTTTTTTTAATCTCAACTTATTTTAAAAACAAAATGTTTATAATAACCTAAGAACCCTGAAAAGGAAGAAAAATGTTTAAAAAGTAGGGTTTTGTTTTTTTTTTTTTCCTTGCATCTGTCTGTTGGTCAGAGTGACTTGAATGATTTTAGATCTGCTCACACTTACCTCTTAAGCCTTGTTCTTCTCCGGGAACTTCTTATATTTCAATGGCACTAGAATGCATATTGAAAAAATGCTTTGGTGAGAAGAGAAAAGGAAAATATAATTGTGACCACAGGCCTTAGCCCTTGGGCCACTGCAGCCCTGTGTGGTACTTGAGTTACATTTAATGTTGTATTCAAATTAAAGTGTGGTCTTTGCTTGCAGTGGCAGGCAGAATAGGAAAATGATTTCCTGATGGGAAAAGTCAGGTGTAAAAAAGAAAGGGGAAGTCATTACACGCTGCAAATCCATGTTATCCAAAGGTCCATATTATTAACTTATCAAACACGTTGAATTAGATGTATGGACAGAGAATTGTTTTCCCAAGAACACCCCATACTCTAGTCACCTTACCTTTTATTGACTCATTAAACGTGAGTAACCGTTTTCTGTTCTCCATTTGCTTGACTTCTAGCATCATGAAAGCAGATCGTCTTAAAACAAAGAAAAGTAACTTCATCATCTAAAAGTCATAACTGTTTATTTAGGGGCATGAACTTGGCCATGAGTGTTTTC
Organism: Lagenorhynchus albirostris; assembly: GCF_949774975.1. Lineage (NCBI taxonomy): Eukaryota > Metazoa > Chordata > Mammalia > Artiodactyla > Delphinidae > Lagenorhynchus > Lagenorhynchus albirostris. The sequence goes on along the minus strand of NC_083107.1, from coordinate 33,192,953 downwards.
ACAGAAAGTGCGTCTTCTCACTATTAGGCTACATCAGTAGTAAACCTGGTCATTGCTTTTCATCTTAAACAACTGAAAAATTCATTTGAAATTATTTACTCCCAAATAGGTTTCCCTCGAACACAGAAGTATTTGCCTCAAGTAGATGAAGTGTTACCTACTTTATTATGTAGCCCTCTGGCATATCCATCGCATATTTTTACTATAATATGGTAATGAAAGAATGTAAAAGGCAGACAAAGGTTCTATCTTTTTCTGTAAGGTGACCTCTGTTACCAAGTAACTGCTTTACTTATGAGCTTATTAAAAACTCAAAAAATGAGCTTTTCATACTTCACGGGCATTGATGTGAAAATGAGCTGTCCTGTGAGTGGTTTTCTTGATCATTTTTAGAACAATTGATTAGCCAAAGAGCTCTGTCATTAGTTGACATTGACTGATAGCAATTTGTCACGAGCTCTGAAGGTCAGCTAGACAGTTGGAGTTTCAGCCTGCTTTTGATTGACCTTTACAGAGTCCATCCTCATGTGACTGGGTTTGAATGGGTCTGACCCTCGATTGGAAAAGGCAGGGTATTAGTCAGCAGGATCATTTCGTATATTTTCTGTTGATTGCTCATTTTTATTTATGTGTGAACTCAAGGTCTGGATAGCTTATCACATTTTGTACTCTAGTTTTTGAAACTTAAGAGGTGTGATACTTGTTAAGTATGGCCTTAAAACCACAATTCTGTTTTCCCTCTGGTTTGCAATGTTACGGTGGACTTGGTATGTGATGTAGACTTTGCTGCCGACACTTGCCGTTGTCATCTGTGCAGATACTGGGATTTTGTTGCCTGTGATGGGTTGGAATTTTGTTCTTGCTGTGATTGTTTCTTAAGAGATACCAACTCCAGTGTGGCTTGTAGGACTTCTGAAATTATACACCAGTTCTCTGACTTTCCTAGAATTAATGGCATCGGTCTGTCAAGAATCCCGTGATAGTTTAAAAAATGAGTGGTAAAGAATTCTATGAATAATGATGTTATGTCAGTTCATCAGGAAGTCCTACAGCCAGAAGGTATGAAAACTTTTTAGAGAGGTATCTTCTCTTCAGTTTCACTCAGTCTGCTGTAAATTAGAGAAAGCTTTTCTGGCTATAACAACATTGGCGTTTCACCGAGAGTGGGATATATTTTCTATTGTAGTGGACCTGGAAGTTAATGATTCATAATGCTTAGTTCTTTCTTTCCAAGACCGTTAAGTATTTTTCAAAAGCACATCTCGTGTAGAAGAATATATTCCACACTCTTATTAATAACATGCATTTTACTGCCTTATGTAAATAATAAAAATGGTGACCTGAGCTTTAAAAACCCAGATCCTACTGTGTAATTATTTAATTCAGTTTCCAAATAAGGCCTTTTTTTTCTCTTATTCTCTCTCACCTTCCCTTCTTCTCTCGATTCTGCATTGGGTTTTAAACTATAAGCAATAACTTGTTTTTCAGGTCCATCCTCCTAGGCATTCCAGGGCCACCGCACAGCTGAAACATGTGTTTCAGTTTCTACCCAAGAAAATAAACCAGGAGAGAATCCATTGTCCCCAGTGGGGGATTCTTCACAGGGTGTCATTCTTGGCAAGGCAGAAGTGAGGAAGTTAATTTTAGGGAAGCATCCATTTAATACAGCCCAAGGAGATAAAAAGAGTTTAGAATTATAATCACTTCTGCAGATGAGCCAAAATATGATCACAAGTTGTACTTAAGGAGGGAAATATAAACGTATGCATTCTAGTCAAGTCACCAGAAATGGATTAAGCACTGACTGTGTGGAAGGTGTGCTGTGTGAGGCTATAAAAATGAGTAGGTCATAGTAGTTGCCCTCAGGAAGTTCGTGTGTGCTCCCAAGAGCGTCAAGCATATGCAAGTGAAATATTTGCTAAATGCTGAATATTCTTAGGGAGCTGTGAGTGTGTTTATTTCACAACACACCAGTGACCCAGACACAGTGAACTCTGTGGTCAAGGCTGTTGACTGAAACACAGAGTGGGTAGGATTTGGCCTAACTTGCAGAGGGACACCTCTACCTTCGTCCTCTGACTGCCATGTAAGTTCAGCATCTCTGGGCCCTATGAGGCCACTCTAGGGAACTTGGTTCAGTTTTCCCGTGTGGCCACCCGGGGCCTTTGCTGTTTGAACCAGTGGGTCATCATTGCTTTCTCCACCTTTAGTCATGTGGCTGCTGACTCATACTGGTCTTCTTCAGGGGACCTTGACATTTTCTGGGGGGAGGGGACCCCTTTGGCAATTTGGTGAAGTCAATGGATACCTAGTCAGAGTAATATTTTTATTAACACACAAAATAAAATACATAAGATTATAAGGGAAACTAATTATATTGAAATCCAGTTATCAAAATATTTTATTTTAAAAAATAAATAAATAAATTTATTTATGGCTGCGTTGGGTCTTCATTGCTGCGCGCGGGCCTTCTCTAGTTGCAGTGAGCGCGGGCTGCTCTTCATTGCGGTGCGCGGGCTTCTCATTGTGGTGGCTTCTCTTGTTGCGGAGCACGAGCTCTAGGCACGCAGGCTTCAGTAGTTGTGGCATGCAGGCTCAGTAGTTGTGGCTCACAGGCTCTAGAGCTCAGGCTCAGCAGTTGTGGTGCACAGGCTTAGTTGTTCCGTGGCATGTGGGATCTTCCCAGACCAGGGATTGAACCTGTGTCCCCTGCATTGGCAGGCGGATTCTTAACCACTGCGCCACCAGGGAAGTCCTAACAAAGTATTTTAAAACACAAATCGTAATATAGTGATATAAGTGCCTCGTTTTAATATGCATTAAGTAACAAGGTCTAGCAATAATTCTATTGTCTATCACGTTTTTGAAATAGTGATGAATGTAAATGGTGTCTTAAGAAATTTGTAACAACTGTATTGTATTATGTGAATATGATTTCCATGGGTGACAAAGTCACAGGTCCTACTAATAGTTCTGTGGTTTGTTACGTACCTAGATACACACTTGAAGTAAATGCTAATTGCAGTTAGAGGTTAGTGAGAAAAAAAGGTTAATTTTTTTTTTCCCTTCCAAGTACTTGGATCTTATAAATTCTAACCATGGATCCCCTTGTAGTGGGAGGGTCTATGTAGTCCAGGTTAAAAACTTCTAAACTAATTTGTGTCATCTGCAGGAAGTACCCCCAGATTGGAGGAAGTGATCCTCTTCTGTGTTGTCAGGGCATCCTGTGTTTTATCGTTTCTTATAGATTGAAATGAGCCATTCACGCATCAGCCTCCCCAGGATGCCCCTGGGAAGGGACTATGTCTTCTTCATCTTTAACTCTCCTGTGCCCAGCATAGTTATGACACATGGCCACTGATGGATAATTATTTATTGAAGAGGGTTGGGAACCCTCTCATGCTTTCAAACTGTGATTACACTACATTCCCTCGGGACTGCTTTCTTTTGGGTGCCAGATGGCTAATCTCGCATGGTAATCTCTGTCAAGATGTGAATAGATACGTAGGTCTTGTGTGTTCCCACCCGCAGAAAGGCATTTCAACCGGGGCACTCAAGGAAAGATTTGACAGGTAGCTCTTTCAGAAGTTGGATGGGTTTGCGGATGTACCTTAAATCACAGCATCCACATAGTTGCTGGTTCCGCCTACTCCTACTTGAGTTCCACCCTCTGGCCCTGAATGGGCTTCCAGTAGAGGATGGGTGGGGACTGGCTACAGCATTTCAGTATCTTTTGAGGGATCTTAGGGTAGAGGTTAAGGATGAATTACAGGAGTAACTGTGCCACCCTGGGAGGATGCTTTTATGTCCTGTGCTGTTCCCAGCAGCAGACATGATTGCATTCCCTGGGATGTGATATTTAGCTCTTCTCCTGAATTTATCTCTCTCCCTCATGACTGCTAGCACTAATTAAGGATAGTGGTGGAGGTTTTGGCTGTTGGCCTAGCAAAAACTAACCCAAACAGTAAATTTATGCCAAGCGTTTTCCTTAAAAAGAGGTGGGCGTTGTCTACCTCTTACATTGATTGGTCCCAGAAGTGTAGTTGATAAGTTGGGGTTTGCTCAAGTGTCTGGCTTTGTGGATTAGTTCAGTCTTGCAGATAATTTTCCGTAATTACTTAACCTAAAAGCATTCTGTTTGATTAGTACAATTAGCTTTAGCCTTCCCACATTTACCAATATCAACCCGTACGCATTCCTAGACGAAGCTTATTTTATCTCCTGACAAAGAATGGAAGAGGTAGAACTTCCTTCTACTTATTCCCATATCAGGAGAAAAAGAGAACATGACCTTATCTAGAAAATCTTAAATTTTCTTCAAAATCATATATTTTTAAGAAAGGGAGAATTGAAGAGTGAATGCAGAAAACATTGAATTTGCCAATAGGTTTGTAGCTAGATTATTAACATTAATCAGTTCTCTCTCTTTAAACATTTCATTTGTTTTAGTTTGACTCTTTCCTTGAGTGCCCCTATTACAATGCATCTGTGAGAGCAGGACAGTTAGCACCTTGTACCTTGTGCCCTTTTGGACTTTGATACCTTGGGAGAAAAAGGATATATCTTAATTTTACAGTGCTTTGACATATTTTCCTTTCCTTTCTATGAAAGGATTTAAGGAAATTAGCAAAAGTATACAATAGGATTCAGATGAAGTAGATGAAGATATCAGAATGAAAGGAAAATAAATGAGAAGTCAGTCTTAAGGGTAGTAAGGAACAATATGAATTATAGGATCATGTCCATTTGCTAGAAGTAGGCAGTTAATTTGGCTCTGAGCTTCCTAGCAGCCAAAATGAAGAGTGAAATATAATTAGTTACAAGCTTTAGAGCATCCATGGAAGTGTTGCTCAGAAGAATCCCTTTGACAGGCATTAGGACCCACACGTGCTCACCCAGGAAATCCAGTGAGGTGGCATAGGCTGACATCCTAACAACACCTGTAGGGCTCCTCTACATTCCCCTCAGCTCCTAGCACAGTACTGCAAATAGAGTAAGTGCTTGATAAATATTTGATTGATTTGTTCGGATGTCTGGATTTATATTCAGCCCATTTGCACTTTCACTCCTTGGTATCTAAGCCTGTCTCGATTTCCGTAGTCGAAACAGATGACAGCCTGTCTTCATGTGAGCCACAGTGCTGATCATTTCGCGATGCCATGAGACCTTTTCCCACTTTTCCATCTCCTTCTTCTGACCATTTCATGGTGAGCCAACTCCATTCTTTTTTCCCTGCACCTGGGGCTTGGGATGCAGGCGAGAACGCCCTTGTCCTTCTCGTTATTATCCTCTGAAACAGGGCTAATGGAGCCAGAGAGATTCAGATAAGTGACGGTGAAAATGGAGATGTCGAGGGACTGAGGTGGGACACCGGGATGGGAAGATGCAGGGGCCACGGTCTTTAACAACGGAAGTTCTGATGGAATATGATTTCAACCTATAAAATAGGAGCAGACTGTGTGTTGTGAATATTTGGATTACCAAGCACTCAGAACATCTCCTTATGTGAAAGGAATTCTTTTAGTGCCAATAAAAGGTATTGTTTTGGGACTTCCCTGGTGGCGCAGTGGTTAAGAATCTGCCTGCCAATCCAGGGGACACGGGTTCGATCCCTGGTCCGGGGAGATTCCACATGTCACGGGGCAATTAAGCCCGAGAGCCACAACTACTGAGCCCATGTGCCACAACTACTGAAGCCCGCGAGCCTAGAGCCCATGCTCTGCAACAAGAGAAGCCTCCGCAGTGAGAAGCCCACGCACCGCAATGAAGAGTAGCCCCCGCTCGCTGCAACTAGAGAAAGCCAACACACAGCAACGAAGACCCAACGCAGCCACAAATAAATAAATAAAAATTTTAAAAAAGGTGTGATTTGATATTGTGAATTTTAAGCTGATGAGAGGAATTCTCCCAAAAGGAGAAAAGGTGAAGACAGAAATAGCCCCATTCACTAACTCACTGAGTACTAATTGAATGTCCACTATGTAGTAGCCCATTGCTAGATGTGAGAATTGAGAGTGAAAGAGGCTATTCCTGGCATCAAGAAGCTGGCAGTCCTGTGGCCGAGCAGACAGTTCACACATGGTAGGTTAAGTCTCGTGATTCAGTGGGCTCAGTGTAATTTGGAAGCAGAGGAACAGTACCTAACAAACTGGTGAAGATGGAGCGACTGCCTCTCCCCATCCTTCCACGGCAGGCATCCTTAATAGATCACAGTGCACTTTCTCCTTGAGCTTGAATGGGACTTGGATGTGGGTCCTTCTCGGCACAGCACTCCAGGCAACCACTACCGCATCCCCCAGAGTTAGCCCTGGAAGCAACCTGCTTTCCTTCCCAATCTCCTAGCCAGCTCCCCCAAGGAAACTTGGGGAACTTGATAGAAACTTGGGATGGATGGAGAAGTAGAAGGGCATGCGAGGCACAGAAATTAGTTTGTGTAGAGGCATGAAGGAGAGAGAAAGCATGACACTCCCGAGGCTTCCCGTACGCCTCAGTGTGAGCAGAGAACATGGGAAAGGGAGAGTCTAAGGTGAGGCCAAGAGGTGGCAGGGCCAGACCACGAAGGATCATAGAGGTCATCTTAGGGAGCTGGGAGTTTGTTGGGAGTTGGGGAGCCACTGAAAACGTTAGAGTTGTGTCCTGGTCAGATCCGAGTGAAGGAGGGATGGGTGGTGAGGAAGCTGGGGCCAGTGTTGCTGCTGTTTAGAAAGGCTGAGCACACGGACTGAGGCAGGCAGGGGAGGCTGCAGAGAAGAACTTTGGAGGAGGAGACTGGACCAGACGGAGGGGTGCGGGCGCGTGGGGTTCAGAAGGGCCTGGAAACAGGCCAGGTCTCAGAACACTGCTTTCTAGACCACAGGTCCCTTCTAGCACGCTCACTGTCTTCTGAGGGTAGCCTCCCAAAGGTGGGCTGGCCACTGCTGGCTCCGGCTTCTCCTCTGGACACTCTTCCCACCCTCTCCGAGGGTGGCCCGCTGAAGCCCGGCCACCACCCTCTGCTGCCCTGCTCTCCCGCGGAGAAGTCTCTGGCTCCATGGTGACCCGGGGGCTGCGTGGAAAGGAAGAGGCCAGCCAAGCTATCATGGGAATCTGGTGACTCATTTCATCAGTTTACTGTTCTGAACTTGAGGTGACTTCCCCCCTTGCTTGACAACTGATGGATGAGCGTTTCCTGAGTATCTGCAGAGTAGATGCTTTGTTTCATGGGCCTTCGTGTTCATGGACTCCCAGTGGGTCCTAATCCTGCCTTCCCACTTCCCAGGCGGCTAATTTCTCTTCGTATGTAGAATCTTCAAATTACCTGCCAGACTTAATCGACTCCAGGAGGAAAATAATATACTCTTGCGCCTGCAGATACAGCTCTAGTTCCTTCTACTTTTTGCCTGAACGTTAAAGAATGAAGGATACTTCTTTATACTGTAACAGTATTTTCTTGACTCACAACACTTTCACCTCGTACTTAATATGTCTACATTGAAAGGTGTCTTTTAAAATAGTATACTTCATTTTGTGTGTCAGTTTTCACCTTCTTTCCCAGGATGTGGGTTTGTGTATTTTAGGAAGGATTGTCCTTTACTTCGTTTCCAGATGTCCTGAGCCTCTTTTTTTTTTTTTTAAGTTTTTTTTTAATATCTTTAATGGAGTATAATTGTTTTACAATGTTGTGTTAGTTTCTGCTGTACAACACAGTGAATCAGCTATATGTACACATATATCCCCATATCCCCTCCCTCTTGAGTCTCCCTTCCACCCTCCCTACCCCACCCCTCTAGGTCGTCACAAAGCTCGGAGCTGATCTCCCTGTGCTATGCGGCAGCTTCCCACTTGCCATCCATTTTACATTTGGTAGCGTATATATGTCAATGCCACTCTCCCTGATGCTCTTCATAGGAAAGGAGTCAGCTTTGGAAAATATTAATTGCTCCACTAAATGATGGAATGTTAATCAAGGCTACATAGCAAGAAGTAGAAGCATTCCTTTAGGGCTCCAAGAATATTCCTTAAGCTTATTTTTCATAACCGAAGTGGAGGCAGGAGGCTTGTGTTATGTGGGTCAGAATCATCATCCTAGATCGTGGCCGTGGTCCTTAGATTTAGTTTCCGTATTTCAAATGGAGGCAGTAGGTTTAACGTGTCTTACTTTGCAGCTGGAACAGATTCTATTTTTAATCTGTAAATTGAATGTGGCGAGGAGCCATGTGCTGCCCAGATCCCAATGCATAACTCCTGTTGCTATCAGTGAGTTTCTTGATGGATTGGAAGGAAGTATTTATTCCAAATATCTCTCTGACTCTGTAGAATTAAACATGCTGAACAAAACCTAGCACTTTTCAAGTTAAAACGAAGTGTTTTCTCAGGTAGCAACCATGCTGGCTTAAAGGAATCATGCGACAATCCCAAACAGACACACACACACACAGAACCGTAGAATTGGTTTTCAGGCAGAGAGAGACAACTGGGCTCAGGATCCTGGGTGGCAGACAGAGTAAAGGGCGTGGCTGTATTGATACACAAAATTGCCTTTAAATAGAAGAGATAAGGGGAGAAAACCTTTTCTCTGGATGGTGCTCTGCTCATGGCAATGCACACATTATTGTTGGTGAGCAATCCGAGAAAAAGCCCTCCTGTACTTCCTCACTCTTATTCCCCAGTGGTGGGAATGGTATGGCAATGTTTGCTTAGGACTGACTGGTGTTTGCATCTATAAATAAATGTACTCAAATCATAATTGTTATTAACAGGATTGCATGATTACCTGGCAATCGCCTCGTTCTGAGATAGCTTTTGGATCACCTGTTCGCTGGGAACATTTGACAGACCTATGTTTATTACCCAATTGAATGTCAGTAGCAATTGCAGCTAAAGATAAACAAAAATGCAAGTACTTGTTGACCTTGACTTTTTTCCACAAGAGATTGGACTTGATGGCTCTATTGCTGTTGAGCTGATAAGGGTTATAAACAGTAGTTTAAGGAAAATGTTTTATTCCCAGAGGAGAATACCCTATGTGCTGTGGGAAATGGCAGTAGCCATGTATACCCTTTGCCAGATTCCCTTAATTCACCTTTATGTGGCCTGTGGGAAAAGGATATGGGTGGGGGGGGGGACTTTTTATGGCTTTAATGTACATTTGCATAGATTGTTATAAATTGTGAATGGTGTAGTCAGCAGATTACATACAATTTTAGAAGAAGCCAATGAAGTTTCTGTGATTTATGATATTTAGTAATATGATTTCTTCATAAACTATCACGTTAATATAATATTGTGTTTCAGAGATGCAGAGCTTGTAAAAACGCAATACGGTGCCCAAATGCTCTTTCCGATTCTAATTAAAAACATAAAAATATTGTTGGTTAGTAATCTCACTAGGGGCAAAGAGAGAGGAAATGAACCTGGTGAATATATTGACATGGGACACTATGAAAGGACACTGGGGGATGTGGCAATCAGCACTTTTATTTGGGCACAAGTCTTATTAAGTTCCAGATTTGAATCAAGACACTTTGGGCCATTAAGGATTCCCCGTTTCTTGGTGAGGCATAAAGCCTCGGTGACTTGTCCTATTTGCTCTTTAAAATCCCACTGCATTTTCCTTTTGAGAAGAGGTGCTTTGGCTCAATGCCACTGGCTTCAACTTTTGCTCTTAAAATGTTGTTTTGATGCATAGTGTAGTGATGGCTGAATTGATTTCTGTGCATAAACGGTGGCCTAGATTCTTGCCCTGTGGAAATCCATGGAATTAAGAACTGTAGGTTCCCGGAGTGATAAGAGGTAAGCAAATGATTAGATATGCATGCAGGGAAAAAAATAGAGATGCTTGTAGAATGGAAATAAGAGTCTATATAATTTGCAAGTTTAATGTAAATGTAAGCCACTAATACAACTAATAATTTAATGCTAATATGTGGGAGTAAGTAAATGTAACTCTAATCATTTCCTGTTTGGTGTGTTCTCAAAGAATCCTGAGCAAAAATATACTGTATTGAAATATTTTCCCGGCTCCCCAGGATGGAAAGGCTGGTCTGCTGACAGCTGTGGCCCTTGTGAGACCTCTGGGATATTGGTGGCTCAAATTTCTTTCTAGATAAAGTTGTGGGACAGTTTGAGATTGCAGAATCTTAGCCAGAATTTCTTGCAGAGATGTTTAGAACACTGGGCTAGGGGATTGATCCCATAGACATACCAGCTGAGATCTCGTCCAACATGCCCTTTTAAAAAGTCACCGGTATTATTTAATTATACAGAATATATTTTTCTAAATATATTCTAAGTATTTGACCTCTTACTCCATTTGTCAAAGTATGGATTTCCTGGTGAAGATATCTCAGATAAGTTTTGGATACACTTTTATGAGAACAGGCCCTTTGAATGAAATTTTAAAATATAAGGGAAGAAGGCCATGCCACAGATAACTAGCAGGGAATTTTGTGCTGTCTTTAGGGAAACAACAGTGGCAGAGCAGAAGGGTTCCCTTCTCCCCCCCGCTGGTCCTCTTTGCTAGGCCCCATTTCTTTATCTGTGAATTTCTTGGGAGAATCCCTGCTTGCTGACTTCCACTTTTCCATGAAACTTTTGTGAAGAACAGTGGAAATCTTTGCAATGACAGATGCCATTGCGGATTATTATGATGTCCATTACCTGGTGGATGAAATTAGGAAGTTTATTTCTGACATGGCACAAACCCTTCCCTGCGACAGGAAGACTGTAACCTAGAATCTTTGTAAAAAAACAAACAAACAAACTGCACCCTTAGGATTACTGGTGATTCTCTGGTTGATACATTAGAAGTGCACAGAGGCGAGCCTGCGCCTGGGGGGTCCCGGTCCCTGGGACTCTCCGCTCAGGCTCCTCTGGGCTGCATGAAGGCGGCTTTCTACATCCCTCCTCGTCGTGACTGAAGGATGTGGCAAAGACATGAATTGTGTGTGGCTGGCGCTCTGTCCCGCTGCTTCTGCGTTTATCTGCACTTTCCTGAGCACCAGTCGGCTCTGTAGCCACCACCCAGGCCACTTTGTGGGAAAGCTTTCTTTATGGTGGGTGACGTGGCATTTCTTGTCACTTCCTCAAATTCCTTCCCGCTGCCTATCAGCATCGCTCTGGACTTATCTGGGTTGAGCTTCAGCCAGCCAGAGCTAATCCTGGTTCCTATTTCAGAGGGGCAGAGTGACAGCAATGACGCTGCCATTTCTTGGCTTGTGACCTGGGGTGCTGGTGGGGGGAGCAGAGAAAAGAGGGGTACGAGGGTTGGGGGCCACTGGCTTGCTTTTCACACCTGATACCTTGAGGGTCCTCTTCCCTTCCTGCCATCACGCTTGCTTCTCCAAAAGGCTGACAATACTATTTATTTCAATGTGCACTTGGGTGTAACTTTTCCAACTGTAACCTGAAGAAATAAAGGGCGTCTTTGCCTGCACTTGCTTTCATCCCATCCCTGAGGTCAGCCTCTCAGAGGAAGTCTTATGAATTGGGATTTAGAGGATCAGAGACAGATGGCTCTTTTGTTCTGATTTTCCATTATTTAACAAATATTTATTGAACATCTACTATGGGTCACACACAATGCTGGCTGATGGGAAGGAGAAATCTTCTAACAAAGAGTGTATTTTTTTCTGGTTTTCAGTTTATGAAATGTGTCCACCCATCTTAGTTTGTGAGCCTTGTACCACTAATCTTATAGCAGCACAACTCTCCACGTCTCCGTTTTATAAGTGAGAATTGCCTAAGGTCTCACAGGGTGTAAGTGGGAAATACCAGGACCAGAATCAGCCAGGTTTTTCAACTCCAACACCCTTCCTTCATACCAGGTTAAGAAGTAACCTAATAACTGGTATCAATTTATTTCTGAAATGCATTCACCAGTTCTCTCACTGGGAAGAGAGGAGAGAGAATAAAATTAGGAAGGATCTTTAGAAGGAAGTGATCAGGCCCTTATACTTCGTTCATTCATTCATTCATTCATTCACAGAGTACCAGGCACCGTACTAAATCCTGAGACAACAAAGATGAATAAGACCAATTCCTGCCCTCAGGGAATTTACAGTTCAGTGTTTGTTGCTCCCCTCACTTCTGAATTAGGAAATATCTGGGACAAACATATTTCCTGATGCTGTCCTTTTTAGGAGTTACCTACACTTTCATCCAACTTGGTGAATGCCCGTCACTAATTTTCAGCCTTGAGGCGGGTTCAGTATGTGATTAGATCTGAAGATTGGTCTCTCCTCGTGGAAAAATGGCTTAAGTTTATATTCTTTGGGCAGAAGAACAACCTAAACACCTATAACATGTGGGTACTATTAACATCTACTTATTGGGTTGTTGGGAAGATTAAACAAGTTGGTATATAGAACTTAGAACAGTGCCTGGCACATAGTACACATTACATATGTGTTAGCTGCTATCATCAGCACCGTCATCATCATCACCATCATCTTCCTCATCGTTTGGTTTGTTTTTCTCTAAGAAAAAGAGAGGCTCTGGTTAGTACTGGCGCTGATTTCTGAGTGTGAGTGATGATGTAGTAGGGAATCGAGACTCTAGTACTATTCCCAAATGTGTCTTCACTTTACAGTGCAGAGTGTTTGTTTGCCCTTTTGTGTCAGGACAGAGAGCCCTCTAAACTCCGTGGGCCACTGAGATTTCCACCCGTACAAGACTCCCTTCTGTTGTCCGTCACTCTCAAATGTCTTGTCGTGTATCTGTCACTTTTACCGTAGGAGTTGAGGAGGAAGTGACTGAGGAAGAAGAGACTTAGATTGCAGATGATACCTTTCTCACCTCAGGCCTTTGGTCCAGTGGATTCTTCTGAAACAACAGCTAGTATTATTTCTACACCACATATTAAGGTGTCTGTGAGAAAAAGAGGTTTGCAGTGTCACTCAGGTGACATGTTGACTGGCATACCTCTTGCTGATGGTCAAATTGAGGTGGGTTCTGAGCTCTCCGAGGACCTGGGTGGAATTTCCTCACAGGAGCCCAGTTAGGATGGGAAGTGTATTTGCCCACGATGACAATTTCTTCTAGCATCTCTGGTCTCATGTTGTCACATTAATCTTTGGCCTTTGATGAAACTATTGGGCAGTATCAGGCCTCTGAATTTCAGGATGCCTTGTTATCAGTAAAGTTTAAGATACAGGAAGATGTCTGTCACACAGAGTGAAGTAAGTCAGAAAGAGAAAAACAAATATCATATGCTAACACATATATATGGAATCTAAAAAAAAAAAAATGGTTCTGGAGAACCTAGGGGCAGGACAGGAATAAAGATGCAGACGTAGAGAATGGACTTAAGGACACAGGGAGGGGGAAGGGTAAACTGGGACGAAGTAAGAGAGTGACACGGACATATATACACTACCAAACATAAAATAGATCTAGTGGGAAGCAGCCACATAGCACAGGGAGATCAGCTCCGTGCTTTGTGACCACCTAGAGGGGTGGGATAGGGAGGGTGGGAGGGAGACGCAAGAGGGAGGAGATACGAGGATACATGTATATGTATAGCTGATTCACTTTGTTATAAAGCAGAAACTAACACACCATTGTAAAGCAATTATACTCTAATAAAGAAGTTAAAAAATACAGGAAGATAATCCTTCATAGTATAGATAAATTTCACCAAATATTATATGGAGCTTGAGGACTAGCTTTATAGCAATTGCAGTTGGTAAAATAAGGTTCCAAGGGCTTCCCTGGTGGCGCAGTATTTGAGAGTCCGCCTGCCGATGCCAGGGACACGGGTTTGTGCCCCGGTCCGGGAAGATCCCACATGCTGCGGGGCGGCTGGGCCCGTGAGCCATGGCCACTGAGCCTGCACGTCTGGAGCCTGTGCTCCACAACGGGAGAGGCCGCAGCAGTGAGAGGCCCGCGTACCGCAAAAAAAAAAAAAAAAAAAAAAAAAGGTTCCAAGCATCTCTTGCCTATTAATAGTGACTAGGAAAGGTTGAGTCTGGGAAGTTATGGGGAGGCAAAACCAGATTTACAGGCAGGTCTTTATTTGTTTATAGCAAATCAGCTTTACTACTTCTTTCACCTATAAGTTACTGGTGGTGCTGACTGCCCACTTTCCCTCTCCCCCACCTCGTGTTTTATGTCTCTTCTTGCTCTTCTTTATATGTACCGTGTTGTAGCCTAGTTCTGATGAGACCATAGAGAGTCTATTTCCTATTTTGACTATTTTAATTTTTTTCTATCCACTCTCTCATGACACACTAAGGTGCTTGAATATTCTTTTGAATTTTTTAAATTGAAGTGTAGTTGACTTACAATATCGTGTTAGTTTCAGGTATACCACAAAGTGATTCGGATATATTTATATATATATATATATATATATATATATTTAAGATTATTTTCCATTATAGGTTATTACAAGATATTGAATATAGTTCCCTGTGCTATACTGTAGGTCTTTTTTGCTTATCTATTTTATGTATAGTAGTTTGTATCTGTTAATCCCATACTCCCGATTTATCCCTCCCTGCGCCTTTCCCCTTTGGTAACCACAAGTTTGTTTTCTATGTCTATGAATCTGTTTCTCTTTTGTATATAGATTCATTTGTATTATTTTTTAAATTCCACCTCTAAGTGATGTCATAATATTTTTCTTTCTCTGACTTACTGAGTTTTTGATGTTAGTTGAAAACCCATCCCTTTTCAAGAGAGTAGAGGTGGTTTCCTAACAACCAACGTGACCCTTTTCCTTTTAAAGAGAGGAATTTCTTACATGTGCGGTGCTGACTCTGTTCAGTTGTAGCCCAGTACAGTGATGGTGTTCAGGGAGCCTCGCTCCAAAGACAGGGATGTCACATAGAAAATGGAAAATACAGGGCAAGTCTTGTGGCACATTGCATTGAGATTTTTCCCCCACGTATTATCTGTTAGCATTTTTTCCAATTTTTTATTAAGAATATTTTCATATGTACGGACAAATAAAATGAATAGTATAGCAAATACCCGTAACTCACCATTCCCGTTCAACAGTTGTTAACATTTGGCCATATTTGCTTTGTCTATGTACAGGGATACACACACATATGTATATATGTTACTATATATTCCTCTTCAGTACAGAATATTTAAGGAACCATACATTTCTGAGATTTGGATACATCAGTGATACCTACATTCCCCCATCAAAGCACTGAACTACTTATTTTGGCATCTTGGAAACAAATGATGAAATATCAGGAAAATACGTGACTTTATATGAGGATCAGCTCATGGTGATCAATTGCTATTTTAAATGCTTGTCTATGTGCACTTCACGCTGGGAACTTTTAGGTGTCTTTCTATGAGGATGTAGGACGGACTGGGAAGACCACTGTCCTTGGTGTGCTGGTGGTCAGGTGCCATCCCCACTGAACAGTTTGTGAGCCCTGTCCTCTGGGCTGGATGACTCACACAACCTCACTGGGATGGAATTTCTTCTGTAAATAAATAAAAAAAAGAGCTAGGCTAGATAACTGAAGTGTTTTCCTTCAGTTCTGAAACAGTGAAATTCTAAGAACCAAGTTGAAATTTTGTGTCCAAACCTAGATAGAATGAAGAACTTCAATAAACATTTACATATAGATTGAAATTTATAGAAAGTCAGTAAATTCCATATAATTTCATGGTCATGCGGAGAAATTCTGAATCTAGGACATAGTATTGGTAATAACAATAAAAAAGTACAGATCGTCCCCAATATCTGAGTTTTCAGAGTATCTGGGTACAAGTTAGTGTCATAGATTTGATTCTTTTACAGACAGATGTAGCTGAAAAGGTCCAAATGCATACAGCTTTTTGATTAGATGTGGAATACATGAATGCTTTATTTGGCTGTTACTGGAATTTCTAAGTGTTTTATTTAAATGGTTTTTTGATTTATTTAATGTTTTTATTTATTTAAATGTTGGCATTCTGCTCTCCCTCACCCAGTGTACTTCTTCTATGTTGAGGGAGGGACGTGGGTTAGGAATGACTGGGACAAATGGATTAATGTGTTAGGTCAAGTGAAATATTGTTTTAGTTAAATCATGTTTGAGGTTGTCTTACAAGGTTTGGAGAGGATTTTCTCTCTCCTTTTTCCTCTGACAAAATGTATACAGCTGAGAATAATATGAATCAGTCCAATATACAATGAGCTCTAGGGAAATTATTATTTTTTTCTCCTTTCAAGAAATGATGAAGAATTTTTTTTTAATCTATTGATACAAATCAGCTGACTGTATCAGCATTTGTTTGTTATCTTGGATTGAATCTGTTGTTAACAAGCTGATACATCTGCCCCAGCACACAGTAATAGAAACTTCAGTCTGGTAGCGGTTAGTGAAATTTCCAGCAAAATCTTGTTAGTATAATATCTGACCTAATAAACGGCATTAAAGTTGGGGAGGTAGAGGAGATAGAGGTGTTGCTATCCCTAATGTAAATATCTCTTTGCTGCTTACCTGCCAATCTTGGATTTCCTAAAGTTAATTCTTCCTAGAGTTTTTTGTTTTTAACTATTTGATCAGAAGATTACACTCTACAGGCCAGCTAAAAGGGATGTATTTTTTTGAACCTCTTCCATTGTTTTTAAAATCATTGTTTGTGTTGTAATCCTTTCAAAATGCTAGCTGCTTTCCTGTTTAAAGAGTAAGGTCTTTCCACGGGCAGATCACCTTCATTTAATCTTCTGAAAGTGCATACTTAACTCTTAGCAACAGTGCATTTTTGGCATCAAGACCATATTACCAAGAAAAACTGAATCTCGTAAACAAGTAGAAAAATAAACCTTAGTTGTCTAAGAAGGTAATTGCGGCTTGCTTTTGGAGCCTTATATATACATCCCACTTGGTACAATTAGCCTCTGTAAACATTTGAACTTCTTTGTAGTCGAAACATTATATATTTCAGGAAGCAGATGAAGGAAGGGTTTTCAGGTTGATTCCTAATATAGCTGGTTTACTTTTCATCGTTGGTGTTGCTTTGGGGTTTTATTGCATTAAAATGTATCTGTGATTGTTCATATAAACTTTCAACCAATTTGCTTAAATATTGGAAGCCGGCAGGATGTGGAACAAGCATGGCATTGTGGAGAATATCACCCTGGCCCGAGTCAAGGGTAGAATGCTGTGAAAGCATTGTGCTAATTTTAGCTTACAAAGAGGATAAAGATAAACTGCCTACTGCTAGTTTGCCATATGCTATCCTGGTGATAATATTCGAATGCAAAATATTCCATAGAGAGTCTTATTGTTTCAGTATGAGAAGCTTGGATAAGAGTTAAGCAAATTTCTACTCAGTAAGTTTATAAGAAATAATGAAGTAAAACAATTCTCAAATGCAGGTAGATGAAATCTGCTCAATTTATTTTGGCTTTATTGACTTTCATGGGAGTTGACAGAATTAGTTTTGGTTTATATGTGATCCAATTTTATCTATTTTTCACATGTAAATCTTAAAAATCAATCTGAATAAATATTGATCTCTTTCAGAGAAGCAAAAATATAGTTGGGATTGCATAAAACTGCTTAAGAGACAGCATCCCTTGAAGTTCAATAAAGGAATAAAGGCGACCTGTTCAGCTGGTTTTAAAATAACACTTTAAAAAGCCTTTTTAAAAATGAAAAAGTCAAAATCCATTACCTTTCCATATTTGGCAAATTCAGCGCCTACGAGTGTCTGACCTATTTATTTGTCACTGAGACCACTTCACAGTGAAGGGATTGTTAGTCCCTGAAAAACTGAGAAAAATCCAACGTGCATAGCGCATTTGCAGATGGAAACAGACTGTGTAGCCGGATTTGGAGGGTGGGTTGGCTGGAAGCTTTGTGTTAACAACTGGTGAAAAGCCTGACCTTTGTGTGACCTAGGTCAAACAAACCCCCAACTCAAGAGCTCTCCTTTGACATGGATACCTGTTTGGGGAAAGGGGCCAAAAAAGGGGGATGAAGATAAAATTATGTTCTGGACTTACAAGCTTGTTTTTTGAAATGTCCCAGTTTACTTGCCTATTGGGGGGCATAGTGTCCAGCGTGGGGTGTCACAAAGGACCACAAATCTGTTTGTAAGTGTCAAAGGGAAAAGATGATCAGGAAACAATCTTTTTTTCTTTCTTTCTTTCATACAGGCAACACATAGGGTTTTTTCCCCTCACAATGCCATATGATCTGGGTCGTGATTCAGAGTTGAATGAATGGGCTGAGCTCCACTGATGAAAACATTTGATAATGTGGAAAATAAAAGCCCTGGCAAGGAGGAGATGGCAAGGCTTCCATTGTTTGTCCCCACACTTTGTTTTTATAGGGGTTCTCACAGGAACAAATAAATTGGAGTAAATAAAAGCAAAATAGCACTGTTAGTCCATATCGTGGCCTCACACATGCTCACGAGTCAACTTTGGCAGGAAACTAGCAAGGGTCTGTTCCCGACCATTTGCGTTGCATCTTTATCTCTCCGGTTCATTGTTTGCCACTGAGCGCTTAAACCTCAACTTCCCAAGTAAAAGCTTCCTGTTGCTTGCTTTTAAATATAGTTTTGTTACAACAACATCACAAAAATGAAGAAATGTATTAAGGAAGCGAACTGATGACAGGAGGAATAAAGCAGGTCTAGTCCAATGTGATTCTAAAACTCTAGGGCTCACTCAAATCCACGAGGCGGGTTACTCTTGATGCAATCACTAATAGTCCCTTCTGGCTACTCAGCTAGAGGAACCGTCCCTCTGCCTTCACAGGAGGTCAAGAGTGAAGGAGAACAACGAAAATGGTCAGTGTTTCTGCCCTTTTGCTGTGTTTGGCTCACTTAGTTTTAACTTTTAAGCATTGTCTGTGGCTGGGATTTTCCGCGCTTTCAGTTGCAGGTTAGAGGAGATCGTCCTTTATTAATTATGCTCCTGCTTTGAGATACTTTAATGTCAGTATATCTGAAAAATTCTATCCACGCCTATGGAAAATATGGTTCTTATTCCACCTTAAGGGATGGGGGTTACTCGGATACTTCCTGCAATTTTGGAGGAACGCACAGCAGTTTTCTCAGGCCTTGGATATAAACAACATTGTTTATGCTGTTTCCACTCTTGTAGTCCTCTGTTTGTGCAGGCTCTAACACAAGTCGGTCTGTTTTGCATTTAAAAAATTAGTGCATGTTTTCAGAATCAATCTATCAAGTTAGGCCAAGAAATGCCATAAGAATGCATGGCTGGGGGTCACCAAATTGTGGCTTTCAAAACTTACTTGACAGCCACTTACAGCTCTGGTTCTACACTCACGTGCGAACCGTGGTACCCTCCTTTAATGCCATGATGGAAGCAACTGATTCCAGTCCCTGTCTCCTACTCGTTGCATAATACACTGAAAGCTGCACCAGAAAATTATTAACACGACTCCAGTGACCCTTTTCTAAAATTGAAGTATAGATGATTTACAATGTTGTGTTAGTTTCAGGTGTACAGCAAAGTGATTCCGTTATATATGTGTGTGTGTGTGTGTGTGTGTGTGTGTGTATATATACACACACGCATATATAAAAATCTATTCTTTTTCAGATTCTCTTCCCTTATAGGTTATTACAAGATGTTGAGTATAGTTCCCTGTGCTATACAGTAGGTCCTTGTTGGTTATCTATTTTATATATAGTAGTGTGTATCTGCTAATCCCAAACTCCTGATTTATCCCTACCCCACCTCTTTCCCCTTTGGTAACCATAAGTTTGTTTTCTATGTCTGTGAGTCTGTTTCTGTTTTCAAATGACCCTTTTGATGAGAACACCCATTGTGCCAGGATGTGAACAGTATTGTGAAATATATAATATAGTATATTATAGCTATTCAATAATGAATCTGTTATAATCTCTAGTAATACAGTGAATTAAGATCGAAAGGAAAGTAGCTTATTAAGGCACGAAAAGAGTGAGCACTAACGTGTGTGTGTGTGTGTGTGTGTGTGTGTGTGTGTGTCTGTGTGTAGTGGAACAAGGCCAAGTGGAGGGCAGCTGCAGGGCGGCCCTGTAGCACAGACAAGCTGGAGAGCCTTCCCCAATACCCTTGCAGTCCTCCCAGAACGGAAGAGGGAGCCAGCTTGCCAGGAAGCCATAAACTTTTCAGTCTGTGAACTGTCACTGCCCTTATAGGCACAATACCATGTGTTCTGGAGGAGAAAGTCAGAACATAGAAGATGCCTGCAGGTTGTTTTGGCCCATGGGTGCAGGATGCCAACTTCTTTGACAATTTTCTAGAGTGGGACTCTGGGTGTAGCACTGAGATCTTAATCACCTATCCAGCCCTATTTTCCGCGTTCAACGCTGCGCAAACGTGGTCGATAACTCTTTTACTTGGTTGCCTTTGAGAGATTGCCTCCTGGGCACTAAGCTAAGAAAATCGCTGCTCTCCTCTGGCCGGGTCCAGCAGGAGAAGGATGTCAGGAGAATGCAGACGCTTCTTCCTTTCTGCAAGTCTCCAGCTGATTCCAAGCTGAGCGTTCCCAGCCCCCATCAGCTTGTTCCTGGAGATCCCTAGAGCAGAGGCCCCCGAGAGAAAGAGCTCCTTGGTTGTTCGTGTAGACCTGGCTGTCCTATCTGATGGTCAGACATTCTACATCAGAGCTAGTGAAAAGTGGGGTTATGCGGTGACTATTAGTCATTTGGAGTAATCAGTTGGAAAAGTCTTTCTTTTGTCCTATTCAGAAGACTGGAAGTTTGTGTCACTGCTCTAAGGAGAGTTGCATCTTCTTGGTTATGTTGTTGAACACATTTTGGGGGCTGTTACTGTACCCTTACTTTTGGATAAGTTGTCACCCATTCCCGTGCAGGTAGGTATACCTCATCTTCATAAAGAGGAATCAGAGGAAGCCATGCTCCACCAAGGTGGGCTTTAAACTTTGGGGGTGGACTTTGGGACCATGTCGCCCGGCAGAGAAGCCCATATAGCACAAGCGCGTCAGCATATGACCCATGGTAGTAAAACCCCAAATTCCATAAAACTAGTTTGTCTAAGAGATCGCCTGCTTCCCTCAGCACCCTAAGGCAGCTGGAATTGGCAGACATGGTGGGACTTAACTATTCCATAGTCTGATGTTGAAGGCATAAGTTGGAGCTGAATCTGGGGTCCAAGCCTCTCTCCATCTCTCCTGACGTTCTCCCAACGGTATGGCTGCTACCATTTGGACAGGAATGTACACTTTTGTCCTGTCTGTTGTAATCCCTCCTCTCCCAGGTTACCATGGGGCCTTGCTGTCTTCCTAACTGTAATATCTGTACCTTATTTTACAGTTATGTGTTAGACGCTGAGTTGCCTTAAAAGCTGAGGGATTTAAGTCTTATTAAAATTGTTAGTACTGTAGTATTTATTTCCTTATAAGCGAATTCCCCATTTCAACTGTATCTTTAGAAAATGATCTTGGTGTTCTTCTACCATCATATCAGTAATAATAAAATAAGCCAAGAAGTTATAATTACTCTTCACATAGCCTCTGTGGAGTGTACATAGAATACCCGCTTGTTATGATGTGAATTTTCATTCACTGCAAACGAGAAGGAACAAAATATTCCTGATGGTTTGATTCCCCCATTGGCCACACGTTATGACTCTCCTAACAGCAAACCACACCGTCCACTGTCAGACACTCTCTAATGCTCTTTCTAATAAATAGAGCAGCTAAAAATATGGGTTTTCTTCATTAAATGTAAAATGATCATTTTAACTGCTTCTACTCTGAGTGACCCATCCATCACTTAATCAGACCAATTTAAGCAGAGAGGGAGAGAGAGAGAGATTGAAAATAAGAGTGGATCATCTGTCTGTATTTCCTTTGGTGGCAACATGAGTAGAATTTAGGCTTCGGATGAGTCTTTAGGCATCTCATTGTTTCCTGTGAAAGTGTTATTTTCTTCAGCGTATACAGGTGGTGGTGTGATGGGCTGTCTAGAAATACAGGTTTAACTAGACCAATGAAGACCATACTTCGTTAGTTTACTTGTGCCAAAAAAAAGAGTCGCTTGATGTAAGAACTGTTCCCAGCCTTTCCTGCCCTTCCCATCGGTTGAATCAACCACACAGTCAGTTGTTGCATCTGTAATAGCTCTCCTCGTGTAGAAATGAGGATTTTGCAAACTCCCAGAACATACAACCAAATTCTTTGTTAAATATTTCTGATAACGAAGGCTGTACTTTCCGTATATATATGAAGAGAGCGGAACTAACTCAGGGCAAGAAGTTGAACTTTCTTCTGTAGAGAAACAAAAACTGTAAAGATAAACATGCTTTTTGACTGCCCCCCTCCCAGCCACACTGCTGTATTAACTCTCAATTAATTTCCATACGTTTAGGATTTGAGTCTGCCATTCATTCAACAAACACGAGCTGCCTACTAGTGGGCGGCCCTGAGGATACACAATGGTGAGCAAGCCCACGGACTGTGCTCAACGAACTTCAGATCTAGTGGGAATGGCTGGAGGGTAAATAGACCATGGAAATATGGTGGAACACCAGCTATAATCGTTGGCGCATGGAACATGCATCTGCCTCTGTCTTGGAGGGTCTTAGGAGTTCCCCTCAAGAAAGGGCATTTTTACACTATTTCACATTTTTCCAAGAGTTTTCGCACGTGTAACCCCACTCATTCCTCACAGCA
Source organism: Lagenorhynchus albirostris (assembly GCF_949774975.1). Lineage (NCBI taxonomy): Eukaryota > Metazoa > Chordata > Mammalia > Artiodactyla > Delphinidae > Lagenorhynchus > Lagenorhynchus albirostris. The sequence continues at coordinate 33,170,361 of NC_083107.1, read as the reverse complement.
CCCCTTTGAATCAGCCAGTTCTTTATTACCACTGTGGACTGAGGAAGGGGGACTCAGCAAGTGGAGTCACTTGACAAAGACAACACCAATAGGAGAGCCTGGCTTAGAAGGGCGGACCCCGGCTCTGACCTCTGGGGTAGGCCTGAGTGCCTGTGTTGGGGAGGGTGGGGGAACCTGGAAAGATGAGAAATAGTGGCCTGATGTTGTGAAATCCCTGTGTGACCATCTGGGAATTTGTCCTCAATTCACTGCCAAGTTTAAGAAGACCTGGAACAATCGTTTCACACTCAAATAGCCCAGGCAGAGCTTCAAAACACCCACTTGCCCTTTAAAAAAATAAGGTAAACAAGCAGGCACAGAAGAGAGACAATGAACGTGATCGCTGGGAGCAGCGTTCATAGTTCCGGTCTGCATCCTTTCTTTTGTGATAATGTGGCCCCAAATAGTCACATTCCATATGCCTTGGAAGTTTTTAGGCTTCTTGATGGAGATCATCTTCCCGTAACGGATTCTTTAAAGTTACGTATTTCTTTAACCTGATCACATGCCTGACTTTGGACTAGTGAGGGGACAGATAATTTAGCTTTGGGCCTGCAGTGACCCACCCTTCAACTTTCCAGCTCAGGCCAGACTGTGCCTCATGCCAGCTGCTGTCCTTCCTGTGGTTGTCTCTCTTCCATGAGATGGAACTCACTGCTCCAGATATTGCAGAGATGCCTGACTTTGGGGGAGTCCCTTCACTGAGGTCTCTGGAAGGAAGAATTCCTTGGGTATGAATGAGACGCAGAGAGGACGGCTGTGTTTCCCATACCCCATCCGCATTTGAATGGATGCGATTCGGGGCTGTCTCCCCGTTTGGTGTGCCCGATGAGAAGGCAGGACATGCTGGGGCCTAGGACCTGTGCTAGAATCTCAGCAACACAGGGCCCCTGGGCAGCAAGAGGAGGCTGGGGCAGGGCGGAAGCATCCCCATTATTAAGAGGACAAGGGCTTGGAGCATGTAACCTCGGTAGAGAAGCTGGCCCCTTCCTGAGCCAGGCAGCTGGATGGTCCAAGATACAGCATCCAGAGGGTGTAGCAAGTTCAGGCCTGGCATTTCAGGATATCCAGTCTGATAGGTGGGACCAGCAACAAGGAATTCTAGGCCTTAGGCCAACTCAGAAGTCACGCAGGGCTGGGATTGGCCTTCTGAGGTCTGTTTTCCAGGGCGAGGATCCCTTCCAGCTGGGAGCAGTATTCAGCCCTAGGAAAGAAGGCTGACGGGCTGGGGGATGGGAGGGGAATAGAGGTTCCTGCCAGCTTGTGGGTGGGGACAAGACCAGACCCAGAAGAGGACCAGAAGGAGAGTGGGGAATCCAGAGACACGCCCACGCTGGAGGACATATCTGAATGAGCAGCGGGGGTAGGTCGGGTGACTTAAGGTAAAGGTTGGTGGTTGCTCCTGTGAATCTAGGTCTAGGGCAGTGTCAAGGGATCAGGGCGATTTTGACTTTTCCCGTCTTGTGGGATAAATGTCTCGGAAACCAAGAAGGGGACCTGGGTCCCAGGTAGAGTTTATGTAGATGCAGCTGCAGGAGCTCAGGAAGAGGAAAGAACAAGCTGGCGAGGAGAGAGGGTGCAGGGTGCTGTAGCAGCAACCCCCTTTCTGTGGGAGGGAAGGTGTCTGCCTTCAGTGGATGAGAATAATTCATGGATTCTGCTACTTCCTTCTGACCCCAGTAGACTTCAGATTGGCATGTAGGTGACATCATCACTGAAAACCCCACAGGCATGGACCGCTGCTCCCCCTTGGGTCCTCTGCTCCAGGCTGGTGTCCACGAGGCAACCTTGTTTGGATTTCCATACCCTGCCTACCCCCCACCCACAAGAGGAGAGACTTTCCTTGCTTTGATACATACATGATGAGAGAAAATCAACTCTCGTGGGAGCTTGTGATCCATCCATCTCCTTGCCACTCCCCTCCGGCCGAGCAGCCTGGCCATGCCTGCCCACAGTGGACTCCCGGTTTCAGAATGTACGGACGTCTCCAGAAAGGGCACTTGCCTCCCAACTTTCCTACTAAGAGAACTGCAGACTTCTGACATGGAGAGACACTTGGAAACCATGGTGTGATTCTAGGAAATGTGTGCTTTGTCAGGTTTTCTGTCCTAGGCATTGACATTTCTGTCATTTCGTAGGTGGCTACCCGGAGGCCCTGGGAGAGGGCAGGGGCCTCCGTGGGGTGATGCTCTAGCTAGCACGGGGCTTCCCCTCTGCATTTTGATTCCTCAGTTTCCACCCCTCTTATGTATGATTTTCTCTTTTAATTTTTGGAGGCCCCTTCAGGGGACTCGCCTCACTGTCCTGCAGTGTGGCTATTTTTGACGCCCTCCCCTTCCTGTGTACTTTCTCCAGATCCATAAACACTTGGTATTTGTTCTCTTCCTTGTACACTTCAGAGGTGGCTTTCATCCTTAACCCGTTCCCACTCCTTTGACTAAGGAACACTCACTCACGTGGCACTCTGCTGCTTCGGTGTCTCTTCCTTCTGAGACTTCAGCATCGAGGAACCATTATGAAGCCCACATTATTGGTCAGGCTTTGTGCTGGCTGTGGACGACATGCAGCCGTGAGAAAGGACACTGTTCCGGTCTAGAAGATCTTTCTAGAGGTTAAAGAAATGCACCTAGATTAGATCACCGTTATCTAATAGAGTGGGTTAAATGGAGAGACAAGCTCTAGAGTGGTTAGGGGTTTAGCCTTGAGCCAGATCTGGATTACGATTCATGAGGAACTCTATTTCCTTATCTATAGAGCGGTCTGTTTCCTTTTCTGTGCATTAGGGCTATTGCAAGGATGAGGTGAGATAATTTAGAAAAGCACCTAGCATGGCATGTGCTCTCTGTGCAGCCTATAATTGTTAGTTAGTAAATATGAGTTATTTCTATTGGCTACTAAAACAGTCTTTGAAAGATCCGTAACACATAAAGGGTTTTTAAAATACGGAGAAATTGATTTGTTTTTTACAATGATAATTTAACTTTAATGTCTAAGGGTTTGGTGAGGTTTAGTTGATTGAAACTAAAGGCCAAACACCGTTTCAAGTATCTAGTAAGTGCTCAATAAATGTTAGTTTTTATCATTACTATTATTCTTACTATCTAGACAAGGGATGGACTATAATTGACAATTAGCCCTGTTATTCTTTAGGGCATCTTGATTTTCCTAGACCGGAAAGATACTTTCTTAAATTATAGCACTTTTCCCCCCCGTATTTGCAAATCAAGAACAAAAACCTTTGCTAGTGACAACTGCCACAGAAATATTATTTAGAGAGCAGAGGGCATAATCTGTTTTGCGTGGGAAGTGAGAACTTGTATTAATAAAAATTGTTTCCAGCGTACCACCATTCAGCCATAGGCCACCAGCTTCATGCGATAGGACTGTTTAGGCTGCACTGCTCACCTGTTTAACTCTGAAGCCCACTCACAGAGTTCTGTGTCACTGCAGGGTTCTTTGGGGAAACAGAAGAAAAGAAAAAAGGGAAAGGACCTGCCATGCTAGGAGAGTGGGTGTATATGTTTTGGAAAAGTTTGGCTCCTGGGAATGAGAACAGGATGGGGGGAGGGGGAACCATGACAGGAGTGGCAATGATTGTTTGCCTGCTTGGGGTGAGGGGATCAGGATAAATGTCCCCTTGCTCAAAGAATGTCCTCCATAGCAAGTCACCACGGAGACTAGCATTCACTGAGCTGAGCCACCACTGCCAAGTGTGGAGTTAAACACTTAAGGCAACTTACTATTATTATATTTTAAACATCTTTGTTGGAGTATAATTGCTTTACAATGGTGTGTTAGTTTCTGCTGTATAACAAAGTGAATCAGCTATACGTATACATGTAAACCCGTATCTCCTCCCTCTTGCGTCTCCCTCCCACCCTCCCTATCCCACCCCTCTAGGTGGACACAAAGCACCGAGCTGATCTCCCTGTGCTATGCGGCTGCTTCCCACTAGCTATCTATTTTACATTTGGTAGTGTGTATATGTCCATGCCGCTCTCTCACTTTGTCCCAGCTTACCCTTCCCCCTCCCCTTGCCCTCAAGTCCATTCTCTACGTCTGCGTCTTTATTCCTGTCCTGCCCCTAGGTTCTTCAGAACCATTTTTTGTCTTTTTTTTTTAGATTCCATACATATGTGTTAGCATACAGTATTTGTTTTTCTCTTTCTGACTTACTTCACTCTGTATGACAGTCTCTAGGTCCATCCACGTCACTACAAATAATTCAATTCCGTTTCTTTTTATGGCTGAGTAATACTCCGTTGTATATATGAAGGCAGCTTATTTTACTTCACCTGCCAATACCTCTAAGGTATAAGTACTATTACTATGCTCATTTTTTCTACAGGGGTGAAACTCAGGCTTGGAGAGGTTAAATGACTTGCCCAGGGTCACACAACTATTAATGGGGAAGATGAGACTCTTATGAACCTAGGCAATCCAACTCCAGAGGCTAAACTATTCTCCAATGTAGGAGACAAGAAGTGAGGTATAGTACATGCTGAGGAGATGAGAAGGAGAAGGGCGGTAGCACTCAGAGAAACGAGTCGCCAGTGGGAGACATCCTGGCTTGTTTCCACACTCCAGTCAGTGGGTTGCCTGCTCAAATGAGGACCTGAACAGCTTTGCCCTCAGCCTTGTCCAGCGGGTGCAGGTACATTTCATTGTGTGGAGGGACAGGAGGCTGTCCCCATCTTGCACTATAGCTAGGCATCCGCATGCACCCAGCAGACTTGCTGGCTTTAGGTGCCCATGGGGGAAAGATGCTCCAGAGCCTTGCTGGGATGAAGCTTGTGGTCCTTGGACCAGCAGCACAGCATCCGCAGCTCCTAGGAGCTTGTTAGAAATGCAGAATCTCAGGCTTCTTCCCTACTAAATCCAAAACTACATTTTAACAAGATCCCTGGTGTTTTATGTAATACACATGGAAGTTGGGGTGGCACTGCTCTAAAAAGTTTTATCTTTACTATGCCCACCAAAGTCAAGTTGCCACTTTTCAGAGTGTGCTGATTTTGAACAGCAGGTGCCTGTCCCTAATTAACTGAGTGATTGGTGTGTGTGGCACCACAAATCTACAAAAGAACCGGAGCCTTGGATAATCAGAGGAGAGAAAGTTAGGTGTCGTCACAGACACAAGCCAGCAATTCTCAAACCTTTTCTTTCAGGAACTGTTGGATTTTTAGATGGCTTAAAATAAGAGAATAACTTGCATTGTTTTTCAAACTCCCGACTTCTTTCTTGCCCATTTTCCTGCTCACTATACTTAATAATCTCTTCATTCTCCCCCAAAGACTTGCTAATCTACATTTCACAACCTCATTCCATTTGACTTCGTGTGCAAAGAAATCTGTGCAGAATATCATCTCTTTTTTCCTCCTTGACCCGTGGCATTTCCTCTTGCTCCAACTTCTGCCCCAGGAGGTGAGTCCCACTCTCTCATCCACGGTGATCCACCTTCAGCTGCCCTGGTGCCCTTCCTGCATACACCATGACCTTACCTCATACCTCCTTATAAACTGAGAGCAGAATAAAAGGGCATCAGTAGGGGATGAGGAGGGAAGTGCCCATGAGTGTCTGGAGGGAAGATCCCCAGGAAGCCAGGGCAAGTCAGGGGGGACTGGTGCCCCGCATTTAACCATGTCACGCTCATTGCAAAGGCTCTGCTCATCCAGCCACACAGACCAGTGAAGAGAGGGCAAACACGGGGGTAGAGTTCCTACAGAATGGAGACACCTTATCCTGGTTTATCTGGAGTCATTCAAGAGTGATGTGGTCCAGATGAACAGAATCCTACTTTTTTAAATATTAAAGAATTTAGGGACATTTTTAATGAAAGTGTTTCCAGACTACACATATGCCCTATCATATCTAATTATAATCAACTTAAAGAAAATTGAAAGTCAGAAGGTCCATGAGTTATGGCCCTGCACCATATCTTTTCCTGTTTATACAGCCTGTTTGGCGTTCATCGGGCTGCTTTCCCCAATGCTAAGGGGCCCTGCTGTGCTACACTTCTTAGGTGCTTATTTTTTGCCTCTTCATAATCCTATATTTTTACAAAGCTTTCAGCCTACAAACTATAAGGCAGGAAACCAGATGAGTAAACTTTTAAAAACTGTGTCTAAAATAAATATAACAATTCTCTGATTAAGGGGCTTTTGGTCATTTCTCTGTGAAAAGTCTATGAGCTTTACCACATTTAATCTGTGATCCTAATCCAGTACATTTTAATCATCTTGGAGCTTTAAAACTCACTAGTGCCGGACTCTCACCCTCCAAAATACTAGTTTAATTGTTTTCCGGTATAGCATAAGGCATCAGCATTTGTAAAGCTACCACGTGATTCCTCATGTAGCCAAAATTGAGAACCACTGCTTCTAATCTTTTTTTTTTAACATTAAAAAAAAAAAGTATTTATTTATTTATTTTTGGCTGCGTTGGGTCTTAGTTGTGGCACATGGGATCTTTCCTTGCGGCCTGCAGGCTCAGTAGTTGCGGTGCGCGATCTCCAGAGCATGCAGGCTCGGTAGTTGCGGTGCACGGGCTCTGTAGTTGCGGCACGTGGGCTTAGTTGCCCCGTGGCATGTGGGATCTTAGTTCCCCGACCAGGGATCGAACCCACATCCCCTGCATTGGAAGGCGGATTCTTAACCACTGGACCATGAGGGAAGTCACCCACTGCTTCTCATCTTTATGCTAGAAATATTTTTTAAATCCTACTTTTAACTGTGTCCTATATAATTGTTGAAGTGAGCTCTTTGATAAATAAATGTTATCCTGTCTGTGTAAAAGTGTGTGTGTATACACACATATATATATATACATAATATACATATATACATGCAGAGCATATAGAAGTTTAAAAATGAATTATCTGGCAAGCTTTTGAAGATATCACAAAAATAAATGGTGTGTGTGTGTGTGTGTGTGTGTGTGTGTGTGTGTCTGTGTCTGTCTCTCTGCCTGTCTATATGATCCCATGTGTGGGTGGCATTTGTGTTTTTTTGGTGTTTTTGTTTTTTGTTTTTTTTACTGACAAAACATTTATTTTCATGGTTAGATAGAACTTTGTGACCATTCATTAGTATATATTTAATATTTTGGGGGCAGAATATTTCAAGCAATGAACTTGTCATACATGACTGTAATATTAAAAAAATAGGCAAAATACTGGGTCCTAAAATGCTTTCTAAGATGTTGATTCAGAACAAAAGTTTATGGTTTTATACTGTTTTACCTTTGCAGTTGAAGTGTATTTGTTTGTTTCTTAGAAAAAGGTTGGGAATTTCCATTTTGTTTTATTGTTAGTATACATACATAGATTTCAGTAATATTTTGCAGTGCACGCACATCCTGAAGTTTCTAAGACTTCATTAAGAAGTTATGCTGTTTTTGCAGGGATTTTCCATGGTGTTTAGTTGTAAAAAAAAAAAATGCTGAATGGATGAAAAATGAGTAAACTATGTGTTTTTTTCTTCTTTCTTATTCATCATTGCTATTTGTCCTCTGTGTGAAGGCAACTAATTTGCTGTTGTTCCCCTGAGGGGAATTCAAGTCAAAAAGTCATATTGAATTACTAGAAAAAGATATTCCTATCTCAAAAGAACAAAGTGCAATGATTTAAGAAAAAAAAGGTGGAAAATTTATCTGATTTTTGGTGTATGTTTTATCTGTCCATGGTACTCTACTTGTACGAACACTTTGATAAACTAAATCTGAAGTAAACTATAAATATGATTATTGATTGACTCCAACTGACAATCTTACTTTCCATGAATTTAGAAAGCCCAGTTTCTTCCTTTAATCCCATCAACTGCACATTAAAATTTTAACAAAAAATTTTTTTTGTATTCTGTAAAAATCCAGCAGATATTTTCATTCTGGGTCTCGGTTATTTAATATATTTCTTTCCATAGTTTTCACACACTTACATGCATGATTTGAGCTGACAATGAAGATAGAATCTTCACAGAATGCATGATTTATGGGAAAGTTATTCCCAATGTATTTCAACAGGCTGGCAATCCTCCCCGAGTTACAAACACCCAAATTATGAACGACCTACACACACACACACACACACACACACACACACACACACACACACACACACATCCAACTTGGATTTCTTAACTCCTGTCCTCCATGCTTTACATCTACAGGACGCATTTACTGTCATCACAGTTTCTGTGAGAAACCGTGGGGTGTTCAGAAGCATGTGACTTCCCAAACAGAAGCAGGGGATTGGGGTGGGAAGGGGATAGCAGGATGTAATCATCAGTTAGGAAAGTGACACTGGGCTTTTTTGAAAGATTGGCATCCATTGATCAAAATACACAAGCTACGTATTTTTAGACACTTTATTTCTCTTCCTGAAATTCTGCCATTAAAGATTCATTTACATGAACAAATCTTTTTAAAATGCCAGTACTTCTGGGAAGGTGAGGGAGGCATCAGTTATTCATTTCCTAGTCCGAAGTAATTCTTTCAGGTTGCTTGCTACCTGAACTCTGGCTCAGGTCAAGTAGACTTAAAGGCTGGTTATTGGGATTGGCGGGAGATGATGATGATGAGTGTTAATTCATAGCAGGAATAGAATCGGTCCAGGTGATGTGACCGTAATTGGGAGCCCAAGTGCCTCTACAAGGCATTGGGATACTTGGAAAGTCCAAGAAAGGAAAGCTACGTAGCAGAGGAGAGATACAGAAAAAGAGGTACTAAAGGCAATCATATATATTTTAATATTTTCCTAGGCCGACTCTATGCACAGAAATAAGGAACTCATCTTCCTCCTTATTTTTGCACTTTCTGACTTCCTGAATCCAGGGCTCACATGTCAGTTAGAACTTCATTCACTTAATGAATTACTTTGGCTTTTGATAAACAAGAATTGGAAACTATCACCATTCATAACAGACTTCTATGTGAAAATTTGTTCTAATGTCCAAGAGACCTGCTTACAAATTAACTTCAGAATATAATTGGTGCCTAAATTGGGATCTACCTGAATAGACTTATTGCTCGTCCGTTGTCCCTCATTGTCCAATCTTGGTTTGGAAAGTAGGGATTTGCTAGGTGGAACTAAAAGAGACACTGGAGGACGAGGCTTTATGTGGTAAAATTTATATAATATCAGGGCATGCAATGGAAAGGACACTGGTGACCCCACGGAAATACACTTACTTAGAGGTCACAACTCTTAGAAACCTAGGGATGAGCACCCAAATCCTGACTATGGCCCCCAAGGCCCTGTGTGGTCTTGCTTCTCTTACCTCTCCAGTTTCCTCTTGTCCCTGCTTTCCCAGGTCCCAGTACTGTGGTCGTCTCATGCTTCCCCCAGACAGGCAGGGCCTTTGTACATGTGATTCCAATGGCCTGCAATACTTTCCCTGCCCTCTGCCCTTTTAGACTGTCCACTATACCTAACTGACTTTTCTCTACCCTTCAGACTTCTGCTCCAGATCACTCCCGCCTCAGTCGATGTCCTTTGTTCCACACACTCAAAGATTTATGTTTCTCTCTGATGGAGTACAGTTGCACAGTTATTGCTGTGACTATTTTGTTTAACGTCTATGCCCTCTAACTGGAAAGCACATAGAAAGAGGGACTCTTTCTGGTTTGGTTCACCATTTGTGTCTCTAGGGGGTCGGCATTCGTGTTTGGGACATAGTAAGAATTAAGTACATTTTTGTTAAATGAATGAATGAATGAATGAATGATAGGAGTGACAGGTTGTACAAAAAGTGGTTACATATCCAGAGCTCACTTTTATTTTTATTTTAGAATTACTGTTTTTTTGGGGGTGTTATTTATTAATTTATTTATTTTTGGCTGCATTAGGTTTTCATTGCTGCATGCGGGCTTTCTTTAGTTGCGTCGAGCGGGGGCTACTCTTTGTTGCAGTGTGCGGGTTCTCATTGCGGTGGCTTCTCATTGCGGTGGCTTCTCTTGTTGCGGGGCACGGGCTCTAGACACGTGGGTTTCAGTAGTTGTGGCACGTGGGCTCAGTAGTTGTGGCACGCGGGCTCTAGAGCGCAGGCTCAGTAGTTGTGGTGCATGGGCTTAGTTGCTCCGCGGCATGTGGGATCTTCCCATACCAGGGCTCGAACCTGTGTCCCCTGCATTGGCAGGTGGATTCTTAACCACTGCGCCACCAGGGAAGCCCCAGAGCTCACTTTTAAGTGCTATATTTACTCTTTAGAAAAGGGGGCAGTAGGTTCATAGAGAGAGCTCTTGCCTGCAGGCTCTGATTCTCCATCTCTTCCCTGGGGTTTCTGTGATGTCAGGAGTCCACTAAAGGGCAGAGTGAGGCTGTGAGCTCATTCCACAGTGGTTAGCTATTGACAGATATCTGTCACTGTTTAACAAGCCTAAATTCAACTAGAAAGGAAAAGCCTCATAGCGAATCTCTGTGAAGCCAACCTTTGGAAGCGTAGCTAGACATTTCTTTTATAAGTGCCAAGAATATGTTTATTTAAAGCTTGCTCTTCTTAATTTTCTCCCCTGCTCACCTTAGCTCCATCTTTTTGATCTGTGCCATTGGTATATCTGTCCCATTGGTTATTTGTGAAGCCCCTTCTAGGACTTAGCACTGCCAGAGCAGGTACCAACAACACCTCATCTTGGTTTCCAAAGGAACTACCTCAAAATTTTCAGGAAAGCCATGGTGGTAAAATAAAATATATGAGAGTGTGCTTACCTTTGATCAACTGAAAATCCCTTTGAACTGAAAACAAGGAAACCTTCAACACCTCAGGATGAGAAGAGATACAAAACGGAGGCTGAGCTAACAGAACCCTAATTAAAGTTAAATGTAGAAGTTAACCATTGGATTTAGACTATTACATATGTCTGTTGGCCTCAGATTTGAAGATATAGAAAGTTTACTCTGTTTATTTTGAAAATGTTTAATAAGACTTACGAGGTTGTATTATGTTTTCATTTATCTTGCAAAAACCTTTCTAATGTTTCCTAGGATTCTGTGACATGTCAATCTGTAACAGTATCAGATATTAATGTCCTCAGATAACCTGTTGCTGAAGAATTGCTGAGACAGGTGTGGAGGAATGCTGTGGGAAAGACTGACACAATGACTTGGCGAAACCAAGGCAAAACCACAGTTCTAGAGTTTTGTGTTTGTACCATTTCTATAAAGTCTGAGTCTGGAGTCTGAGCTCAGGGTCAAATTGTCTGCTTAGAGACAGTTGAGATTCTTTACTGGGGTGAAACTGAGAGGTGTGTCAAGGGTGCGGGGAGTGGTATAATTAATTCATTGAGGGGAAAATGCAGAAGGAGACAAATAACTTTTGCTTTATTTTTTAAAAGGTGAACTCAGGAAAAATGGAGAAACAGCAAGAAATTTTAGTTAGGTAAATAGATTTAAGTTGTAATTGCAGGGAGTAGGGGTGTATTTCTAAAGGGTTATGGTAAACATTATAAAGAAGTCTGATACTTTAACTCTTCGTCCATCTCTTGTCCAAGATGAGCTTAAAAGTTCTAAGGAAACTTCCCAGCTTTGGAGAATGCTTTTTTTTTTTTTTTTTTTTTTTTTTTTTTTGCGGTACGCGGGCCTCTCACTGCTGTGGCCTCTCCCGTTGCGGAGCACAGGCTCCGGACGCGCAGGCTCAGCGGCCATGGCTCACGGGCCCAGCCGCTCCACAGCATGTGGGATCTTTCCGGACCGGGGCACGAACCCGCGTCCCCTGCATCGGCAGGCGGACTCTCAACCACTGCGCCACCAGGGAAGCCCGAGAATGCATTTTAAAAAGTGTTTTCTTACGTTTCATTGAATTTCATTGGTGAATATTTTTCAAGAGTTTCATTTAGGTGTGTATCAAAAAGAATTGTAACAGCGGGAAATTGAAACTACGGTTTTCTCCATACAGTGAAAAAAAGATGCATTCACACATTCACTGAATAAGCAATTGACAAGTCTGTACCCTGTACACAGGGGTAACCCTGGGGTTAGAGAATCTTAGTGAGGAGTATGACCAGGTCCCTGTTTTCCCAATATTCTATAATCAAGTTGAGGGGACATACACGGAAATGAACAGTGCTAGTAGAGTATGAAGTGTGTTTGGGTGGAGGAATGTCAGGAGAAGAAAAATCACTCCGGACTGGGGAGGATTACTAAAGAGAGTTAGAGTCCAGCAAAAACTCCTTATAGGATGGGCTTCCCTGGTGGCGCAGTGGTTGAGAGTCCGCCTGCCGATGCAGGGGACACGGGTTCGTGCCCCAGTGCGGGAAGATCCCACATGCCGCGGAGCGGCTGGGCCCGTGAGCCATGGCCGCTGAGCCTGCGCGTCCGGAGCCTGTGCTCTGCAACGGGAGAGGCCACAACAGTGAGAGGCCCGTGTACCGCCAAAAAAAAAAAAAAAACTCCTTATAGGAGATGGCAGTTGAACCGAACCTAAAAGGTCACAGAGGAGTTTGCCAGGGAAACGGACTAGCACAGGGGAACACAAAGAGGTGTGAGAGATCTGTGTGTGCAGTGAGATCCCGAGAACGTCAGGTGGGCTCAGGACTGGGGTGGGGGGCAGGGCGTCGAGTGCGGTGCCCCCGGGGACCGGCAGAAGACGGGCTGCAAACAAACACACCCCGGAGAGAGATCACAAAAGGCCTTCTACGCCAGGCTAAAAAGTGTGACCTTTATCCTGAAGGCAAAGGGCAGCTGCAGAAGGATTTTAAGTGCCAGGGTTGTACGATCAGATATGTGTTTTAGAAAAATCATTCTGGCAGCTATTACACATTCTAAATGAAGACAAAACACCTCCTTAAAGCCTCTGAAGTATTCTAGCCTGTTCCTGAGAAAGGCTTGTTATAATTCTCACCATTTATCCTCTTAACATAACACAGAAACATTATCCCCTCTGACTTCTGGCTAAGTAGACACAGCCAGGATCTGGAGAAGTGGGTTTGGGGTAGTTTTTACATTTTTCCTAGCAACCTGGCACACCCAGATAGCTCGACTACAAAGGAAACCCGACCTCCCCCTACCGAGGGCATGTTTGCACCAGGGGCCCCTAGAAAGGCGGGAATGTTCTACACACCATTTAAGGGACGAAAGGCCATATTCTCTCACGGAGAAGTGCTATGTGAGAAAACAGACAAGAGAAAAACAGAAACCCTTAATATTGGATGAAAATGTAGCCGCCTCATAACATGAGCTGTACAGTCCTCGGAGGGCTGTGCACTGACCATTGAAACAGCTTTCAAGGCACAACAGAATCGACTCAGTATCGAAAGATACGGTTATAACTGGCCTTGATTTTTGAGTCTAGGTACATTTTGGGAAAAAGACTCTATTTCTAAACACTCGAAGAGGAGAAAAGTAAAGGCTAAGGAGAGAACGTGGCCCGAAACCATGGAGTCTCGCTACCAAATTGTCAATGAAATGATCTTGAAGCAGGGTGTTTTCCAGCTTGGTTTCTAGCAAAACAGGAGGGTCCACAACCTTACATGTTCTTTTGCCCTGGCAGTTGAAAGTTCATCTCCCTAATTAGGAGTTTTGCCTCTGTGGCATAAAGAACCCTCTGATGGACAGCCCATTTTATTTCTACCTGCTGGCCCACTGCCACCAGAAGTGCCCAGCCCTTGTGATGTAAATGTCAGGCGCTTTGGGGGGTTTTGTTTTTGCCTCCCTCAGAAAAGGTTTTGGGGACCGGTGGTCCTGAAGGGAGAGAGGGAGTTAGGAGGGAGAGAAAAATGGGAGTCAGACGTTGACCTGCCGGGAAGGAGCCCCCGCTGACACGGTCAGTCTGACCCATTGAATGGACTGAATACGATAAATGCCGCTTTATCCTGCCTTGAAAGGCACGAGATAGCGCAGTCTAAATGCCTGGGCATGCTTAAATAGGCGACCAGGGATGTTTGAGTTGAGCATGTTTGAAATCTGAGCTCTCTGACAGCCTGGGAGCTGTCACAGGTCACCTGCCTTGCTCCGCTGGGACGGGCCCAGGTCTCACAAGAAATTGTCCATAGACGAATTGTAGTACAAATTCCTTTCTTTGTTGGTTGGCCTCTTTCACTAGACCATGGCCTATAAAATTTTGTAAAAACAATTCTTAAATATTATTTGAAAGGGCAAATGGCCCACGCTGAAAGGTTTGACAGTTTGACATATAGTGCATGGTTTCGAGAGCTCGCAACCTGAAAAGTGTGGCCAGGATTCTCCCCCTGCTTGTTAGAAGCCTGGTGTTTTTTAAACAGTGTTTTGTGGCTGCCCAGAGTTCCTCTGCTCCCAGCCGTCTGACAGGCCAGGAGTCTGCTTCAATGATCTGAAATCCTTTTAGACTCATTTGTGAGAGAGCAGAAAAATAGCTGGCACCTTTGAATCCAGTGTCCAAAGAGCACAGAAACAGGTAGTGCCAATTAAGGAGCCAGTTGGACGATCAGATCAAAGCAGATCACTTTAGAGTCTTCTGATAGCGCCAGAGCCAGTGCCCAGAGAGAGAAGGGAGCCCGGAGTGGCACTTCAGTGAGGGGACGAGGGGGAATTTGAGTGGCCCAGTCTCATCAGAGCCAGGGAAGTCGCAGGGAAGTAGCTTTCTGCATTAGAATGTGGCCCGTGTGCGGCTCAGCGCCCGTTGGCTGCCTCTGCATAGCCAAAGGCCATTTTCAGGAGCCTCTGGCCCCTCAGTCACTGGCCTGCTAGTTAATTGCCACACGGACTTCATGACACATGGGCAGATAATATGACATTTTCGGTTTCTGTCACTAGCAAACGCCGCAACGTTGCTTGCACTAGTTGCTAAGAAGCTGTCAGAACGCATTAGCAATTGGCTAAAGTCGCCCTGTGGCATTTCCTCATAGCATCAGCAAAACGAGCATAAATCACCCACTGGAGCCTACTGCTATCCTAATGAGGCTGTAAGCTTGTTTATGGACTAGCATCATTTTTATGATTATTTCCACCTTTTCAGTTTGCCTTCATTTGGTGGCAGGAGAAGTCAGCTCCAGGAATGAAGTCACTGCTGACATTTTACAAATGTGGCTCAGAGCTGCTGCCTGCTGCCGTGTGGTCAGCCGGCGGTCCTCCAAGTTTGTTTAGTGATCTTAAAAATAAAAAGGAAATAAATCCTCCAGAGACCGCAGAGAGGTGACTGTATCAAATTGCAGAGTGGATGGAAATGTGCAAGGTACAATTGACCATTGAGACTTTCCTCTGAGGTGGAGACGTTTCGAGATCAATTTTCCATTTTAGAAAGTGGAAGAGGTTAAACAATTTATTAAAATCTATGAAAGTGTTTGCTTTGAGAATCGTCTGTTTTATTATGCTCTCCTCCTTCCCCATCTCCCTAACTTGTGTCGGGAAGGAGCAGGGTTTATTGTTTTAGGCTTTTCTGAACATGCACCAGTATTTACACTGGATTGAAAGCATTTGCTTCCAATGAAAATCTTGTCTTAGATTACAACCCAGCAGTGTAATTTCCCTCCCAGATGGGAGTAAAGTAGCTGTATTTGCCTAAAAACAGTAGGAAGAACAAACTGAGCATTAAGCCAAGGCTGTTTTTGGCTTGAGCTAATGATGTAATAGAAACCTTTTATTCGGGAGAGGTCACTGCCAGGGACTGAAGGGGGGTGATCTGGCTCTTGCTTGAAAGGTTTCTCCATTGTATCTACATAAGTCTTCACTTAAACAATTCTGTTCCTAATGCTTCTGCTTTCATATGGCAGAAATAAACAGGAAAGGTTCTGGTGAGTGTTACACGTGGAATGCAGAAAGCCTTCCTCTCCTAATGCAGTATATAATTCAGGTGCCCTCAAGGCACGCTTTCAGGAATTCTTTTGCCTGAGGTAATGGGAAGCTAAGGCTGCTTTAAGGCCTTGATTATCTATTGATGCACAAAGCTGGAAAAAAGTCATCTCCGTTGGATTATAGTAGATATTTCCATAAATTATCAATGAATTCTCTTCAAGGCAGGCACGAGGCATTGCCTGCTAAATTAATCTGAAGGGGTTTTGAGATGGAGAGAAAGGCTATTTTTTTTTTTTTTAAGGTTGAAAACAATCATGGGCGAGGGGGTGAAAAACTGTGTCCTTAGGTCAGAAGCTTTTTAATCAGTGATCAAGTAATATGTTTCTTTTCCTTGGTTACCTTTTGCATATTGAAAGTGGATTAGTCCACTGAAAATTTAAATGCTTTTGAGTTCGTTTTTTTTCTCATGTTT
Source organism: Lagenorhynchus albirostris (assembly GCF_949774975.1). Lineage (NCBI taxonomy): Eukaryota > Metazoa > Chordata > Mammalia > Artiodactyla > Delphinidae > Lagenorhynchus > Lagenorhynchus albirostris. The sequence continues at coordinate 33,154,153 of NC_083107.1, read as the reverse complement.
TTTTAATGAATTGTTATTTTATATGGTGAATTGCTTCTCTGAATAAAAAGCCTCTTTAAATATTGGACTTTCTAAGAATTTATTAGGCAAATCCAAGGAGACTCCTTATAGAACACTTGGGTAGGGCTTCCCTGGTGGCGCAGTGGTTGAGAGTCCGCCTGCCGATGCAGGGGACACGGGTTCGTGCCCCGGGCCGGGAAGATCCCACATGCTGCGGAGCGGCTGGGCCCGTGAGCCAGGGCCGCTGAGCCTGCGCGTCCGGAGCCTGTGCTCCGCAAAGGGAGGGGCCACAACAGTGAGAGGCCCGCGTACCGCAAAAAAAACACAAGAAAACAAAAAAAAAAACACTTGGGTATGCAAATCAAAGGTGCGGTGCGGTGGAAGGAGCCCAGGTTTAGGGATGTGGGTGTCTCGTCCTGCCTGGACCACCCCCCTTGAGCAAATTATCCAGCAGGATCACAAGTACTTTCTTCATTGATACAGTGAGGGCTTGGGAATTGTGGGGTTTATGATCTTTTTCACTGAGAACACAGCTATGATTCCATGGACCTTTCACAGAATATACGATTTTTGTCAACAAAACATCGAATACAATGAAATTATGGATTTTAATTTGATAAAAATTCAACAGAAAAGTTCTGCAAAAGTTTTGTGTTTGTGGCATATGCTGTCATCCTAGCAGAAATGTCGAAATCAGTCTGTCTCTCACCCAACAAAGTTTTTAAACTTCAACTCAGTACAAGTCAAGGTAATTCAGGGGGCAGTTTTCCTTTGGGGGGAGGGGTGGCGGGAGGAGTTTCTTGAGGGAACTCTGTTAAGAACAACTGATTAATGACAACCTAACTACTTTAGATTCGACTGGAATCACTGAAATCAAAATAGAGAATTCTTCAATATCCTGTGATAAACCATAATAGAAAAGAATATGAAAAAGAATATACATATGTACATATATAACTGAGTCACTTTGTTGTACAGCAGAAATTAACACAACATTGTAAATCAACTATCAATAAAATTTTTTTAAAAACGGAGAATTCTTTTTGTGTGTAGGATATTTAGATAAAAGAAGCAAGGAATACAGAAATTCATGACGCGATCCAAAGGAGTCTGAGGCTAGTTCCCATGTGCAGTCTTACCAGAGTTCTTTGGGCCATGTGCACGGGTCTCCCAGTAAACCCAGGGAGTGTGCTAGCTCATTGTTAAGCCTCGCCACTCTAACTCTTCTTTCTGGGCCCAGATCGACCTGTGCCTTTTTAAAAGCCAGTAGTTTCCACTGAGAGAGCTGGGGTACCAGTTTGACAAAAGCTAAGCTACTTTTTAGGGTAGTATGTTTAGTCCACTCTTGTTTTCCCTTTCAACATTTGTGCCTAAACGCCAAGTGTTTACTTTCCATTTGTACCTTATGACTTGTTTTGGACAGTGTGATTATATGAACTGAAATTTCACTTTTTTTTTTTCTTATTCAATATGCCATTTTAAAAGGAATACTACGTTCTTTACCTTATTGTGTCACAGAGCCAGAAAATTATCTAGAAGAAACAACTTAAATGTTATAACAAAAATCAATGGAAAAGTAGTATCCAGTGTATAGGAATGTGTAAGCAGGTGACTTTTTGGTGAGAAAAATTTAAATCTAGAAGAAATTTTTCAGAAACTGCCTGGATTATTAGGGGAATACAGTCCCAACTGACTATTCATTTAACATCCCTCTATTTGATTTAAATAGTCATTGTTTTCTAATTAAAAATCGATTTCAAGAGTTTTTCCCTTACTAAACTTTATGCTCTCTTTCTATGACAAGAAAAATTATATTCTATTTGAAGCATTCATATGTCAGACTGCTTATATGATGGATTACCTACATTTCCATGGCCTACTTTAGTCTTAAGATAGATCACTTATGGAAATAGTTGATGTCTTAAATGCATCTTCTCACAAGTTGACATCAATGACTTTATGTGGGATTTGAATACCCAGGCATGGACAGCACCTCTGCTCATGGTTTCCACCATATTTAACTCCCCAGTAGGAGTTACACTTAACATGTCTCCACTATCCACATCTGAATAATTACCATGGCAACAAAGCTACTAAAGAGATTGGATACTCCCCTCCATTCCCTTTGACCTTTTCCAATGTTCTTTGGAAGAAGTTCCTTAGACCTGACTACTTTTGAGCCTAGACCTTGTTCTTTCTCTTAAAAAAAAAGAAAGAAAGAAAGAAAGAAAAGAGTACCAAATAAACTATTAATCATTGATATTGCTCTTTTGGTTTTGTTTATATCCAAAGGCATTCTATTTGAATAAAGCATGTTAAGGTAGCATCAGTCAAAATTTGATTCACTATGTTTGCAGGTGATGGCTTGGACAACAGTGTAGCTTCCCCCAGCACAGGTGACGATGATGATCCAGATAAGGACAAAAAGCGTCACAAAAAGCGTGGCATCTTTCCCAAAGTAGCCACAAATATCATGAGGGCGTGGCTGTTCCAGCATCTAACAGTAAGTGGATTCTAAATGACATATGTAAACTAAATATGGACAATGAACCAGTTTTGATAGAAAAAAGGGGGGAAAAATGATCCCTCTGGACTTGGAATATTTCATAAGTCACTGTGTGCCCACAGTTCTTACAGAGGTGTTAGCACTTGTTTCCTAGATCCATACCCCAAATTAGGAGTTTTATTTGAAGTTTGCTATTGCGATTTTGCTCACTTTTGTAAGTTATAAGGTTTAGGATTTCATGTGCACTTGTGACTTTAAGTATGTATGTTAATGATGTTGTTTTTCTCAGTGTGACTCTTCAAGTACCTAGAACCAGGTCCCACTAAGAACAAAGTCAGACAAACCCCAGAGAGGAGGACTTAATTTCTTCCAATGCTTTAGTGGACCTTTATGGCGAATGGTCTGCAAAAATTTAAATCTTCTTGCAATGGCAGGTTGCTCACATAATTTGCTCTGAAGTGGTTTGAATGTACTGGCTGCCATTACAAAACGTTCATCTGAGTCAGAGCTGCACAGTGAAAGTTGTCCCTGTATTTAGAACTGTAAAGGAAAACAGCAATATAGAGTCAGCTCTTCCTGTGTAGTCCCTTGTGACTTCTCAAGCCGAGTAACAGTTTATATTGTCTGTGTGAGTATTGCTGTTTTCACTGCAGGAATTCTCCTGGAGATGTGAGAAACTGGAGATTTGGGGCTTTATGCCACCGAGGGATTTGTTTTGTTTGGTTATTGTTCTGAATGGATTTCATGTTCAAAATATTTATAATCATAATATTTTGGTGGATATTTTTGGAAGTACATACTGATTTAATGACATCTAAGGAAGAAGATGAAATGAAGATTTATGGGTAAAATAATATATTAAAAATCAACAAAATTGTTGGCCAGGGGTACTTTCAATATTAGGGACAAAGGACAAATTTAGACAGGTCGTAGCATAGACTAGCCTAAAATGAATGAAGGTTAAAAATCTTGTTTTTTTAAAGAAATGTTAGGAGCAAACCTTTTATGTTACTATTTTTAACATAGTTTGCTTTTCTTAAAGTCATTTGATCTCCTTCAGTATCAAAGTTAATTCTGCATTGTCACTAATGTGTCCAGACCTGTTGACCCTCACATCCTCACCCACTTTCAAAGCCATGTTCCTCAGTGACTTATACTGATACAGGGAGACAAACAGAGGATGTGGGAGACCAAGCTGGTTCAGCTCCTCTGGACAGAGGCTGTGCCTCCAATAATACTCCAGGCTATAAATTAATCCAGATTTTCCAGCATCCCTAAATAAAATAAAAACCGAGAGCGGCAGAACTAACTAAAAAATAGTTTCTTTCCTTTTCTTCTTCCCACCATGATTCCAAACAGTAACTGGATTATGCTGATAGTTTTGGAATCAGGTGGTTAATACTGGTAGTTAGTTAAAGATGTAGGCGGTTTAGCTGATTTTAACATCATGTTAGGTTGACCTGAAACCTGATTCGGGTGCCATTACTTGCCTGACACTTGTTGCATTTATGTGGATAGTTTGAGATCTGCCTTGTGCAAGTTTGCTGCTGAGGATTATTGACCACCGCTGAATGGGAGGGGAAGGACTAGGGTCTAGAGGGCATAGCATGAAAAATAAATAGTGCGGGGGCTTCCCTGGTGGCGCAGTGGTTGAGAGTCCGCCTGCCGATGCAGGGGACGCGGGTTCGTGCCCCGGTCCGGGAAGATCCCACATGCCGCGGAGCGGCTGGGCCCGTGAGCCATGGCCGCTGAGCCTGCGCGTCCGGAGCCTGTGCTCCGCAACGGGAGAGACCACAGCAGTGAGAGGCCCGCGTACCGCAATAAATAAATAAATAAATAAATAAATAGTACGGCATTTAAAGTCAGCGGGAGATAAGAAGTGACAATTGGGCAAAAGTGCTGATGCAGCCGTGCTGGTATTTCGTCACTGGAGCCAACCCGCTAACCTGATCTAACCTGAGGATGAGCGGGGGGAGGGGACAAAATCAGGTTGACCCTAAGTCACAACCAAACTCTATTTCCTAAACTAACAGAAAAAAAAAGAGATAGACTTCGTCAGCCTCCATTTCAGTCTGCAAAGGAGTTTTGTCTTCACTCGAAGCTGAGGTGCCCCTGAATAAAATATAATCAAATATTAGTTCAGACAGAATCAGGAGAGAAGAAGCAAGTTCTTTTATTCATCCACCAGATTTCCTGGTTTTCTAGGTCGTACCCTAGTGAAGAACCTTGCCAAGAGCTCTATTATTTTCTTAAAAAAAAAAAAAAAAAGAACAACAACAACAAAATGCTTTTTAACAGCCAGCATGACTTTACCTGCATTGCAATGCTTTTTGTGGTCCATAGATTATTGGGGCAGTTGCAACAGAAATTATTCATGAACTGTCTGATTTTTTGAGGTCCGGCTAATTTCCTTCAGTTTGAGGGTCGGTGCTGGCCTGTACCACTACCCTGAGGGGGAAACCATTTGTCCATGTCTCCCTGGCATTCTAAGAATGCTCATAGACGTTGTCTCCTGGTTTCCATTGGGTATTTCCACCCTCCTTCCCCACTCCGCTGCCATCTGCTCATACAAAAATATTGATAATGATAACGGTCTCTAAAAAGCAGAAGCTCTCATAATATCATCTAAAAAGCAAAGTGAGGAGATATATTTAAATTTTCTCCCCCTTTCCTTCTTCCAATGAGAAAGATTCCCTTCTGTCCCTCTTCTCCAATTGCAAGAGTAGATAGATTTCCAGTTCCAAGGAACAGCCTTCTCCTTGTCTCATTATACTTCTTGAAAGAATGCATAAACTTTAGGTAATACTTATAGTCAAGAGCTGATTATAATAAATACTATGAGAAAACGTATAAAGAGAGTTTTATTATTATTTGTCCAAATGTAAGTAACTACTGTTATCTCAGTATTAATTCTTTAGTAAATTTATTTCAAATTCTGAGAGGTCTTTAGGGATGCACAATTCATTTGGAAGACTGTGTACAAATTTTAGATGATCACATTCTTGCTATATGATTAATGCAACTTATCCAGGAGATCCTTTATGAAATCTTGCTAAATATAAAAGAGCAACTGAAACTCTGGCTAGTTAAAACAATAGCAATCACAATTTATTAGCAAACTGTAAAAAAACTAATTTTTTAAATGCCAGAGGTATATTATAAAACCTCATACACCTTTTGGAAAGCAAATTGCTATCTTTTTTTTCTTTTTCAAATAAATGGGTCAATCTTTTCATTGAGTTTATTCAGTTAAAAAAGCTGCCTTTGAAAGGGCTTTCAGCATTTGTTTGTTAGAGGAGTAGAATAGGCCCTGAATAAAAAAAAACCTTTCTGGATTTGCACCCCAGCTGCGTAAGAAAAATGTGCCTTTCTGTAGTCGGTCACAGGTAGAGTTAATCAGTAGCACATTTTACTCCTCCAAAGAGAGAACTAAAGCTTCATTTTTGGACTCACAGTCTCTAGCAAGCTAAACTGGACATACTTGTATATAATAAAAACAATAAAAGAAAAAGGAAACAGGTTTTAAACTTTGGTGATTATGGGGTAAAAGGAAATTTCAGTGATGTGAATTTCCACCTTAGACTTAGTTGAACCTTTGCCAGTTTTGATAGCTAGAGAAGTTCTCCTGAAAGAAACTATTCCCTGGAAATGAAAAGAATGACTGACATTATTTAGATAATGAGAGAGAATTCGAAAGAAAATAAAAGGATGTATTAATAGAAATGCTTGCATTTGCCTGAAGACAAATTACTGCAAACAATTAGAAAGTACTTAATATTTGGGTGTGAGTCACTATATAGTCATGATCAGTTCAGGGGCATATGCCACATCAAGATTTTTTTTCCTTCCTAAGGGCATTATTCCAGCTGTAAATATAACCTGCTATGTCATAATGTTTAAGCTGGATGTGTTTTGCATATTACTGGTTATTTTGCTACAAAGCATTACAGAGATATCCGCCTAAGGGCTAGTAAAAATGAAGAGAAGGAATAAATACAATGTTTAAGGTAAAGAATCAGGGGTCTTTTTTCTTTTTGTTTTCCTACGCTAACATATTGCAATTTTAAATATAATCTAAATAGAAAAGGGGTTGATATGGTTCTTATTGAAAATATGCAGTGACATATTTTCCTGCATGGAGCTTGTGTACTCTAGGAATCCTGAAAAGTTAGGGAGAGTTGAGGTTGTTAAAATGCATACCTGCAAATTCAGGTGAAGACACCATTCAAGGTGTGACTCATTCGGCATTGACCAGTAGGAGAGGTGATCCTGAAGGTGAATTGACTTTCATTCACATTCTCTTGGATTCCTCTTCCTTTCACTGACCTTGAGGACCCACTGGGTACTACAGAGACAAACTTTGTTTCTAGGTTATATACACATTTTGCTATTTGATTTTGTTTTCTTTATTTCAACTTCTAGCCTGGAAAATACTTTTTTTTTTCTGTTGCGAAATTTATGTCTCAATTTCTGATTTAGAAGACTTTCCTCTCAATGCGGATAAAGCCAAAGTGAGGGGTTGTAGAATCTTCCAGGTTGAGAATGGCGTTGCCATAGAAACACTATTAGATGAAAAGTGCCCTGCGGGTCCGCCACTCTAAGAATGGAGTAAATGGAATTGAATTGGGAAGTGAATGCTCTAGAAGAGACAGATGTTGTTTCATTGGTTTTTGCTTTTGGTAACAAGATCTGGTGGAGACATCTTAGTATCAAATCTCTGCCTGCAATTTTGGAAGAACTGCTCTCTAAACATTACGAATTATTGTTAGAATGAAAAAGTACTTCTCATTGGTATCCAGATAACCCATTTTGTTGATCAAGGTGAGTGGAAAGTCAAAAGGCAGACACAGAGATAAGGACTAATACAGAGGCACGTAGTTAGGTAGCAGATGGAATTTGCTCCTCTCCTGCCATTTCTGTATCTCCTCCTATCCCTCACCACTATTCTTTGCCAATTTTAACAGTGAATATTCTTATTGTGCCTTACCAGTTAGCATCCTTCAGCTACCATTAGTTCTAAGAAGGTAGCAAGGCAGGAAGACTGTATTTTTGAACTTTGACCTAAAATGTCAATCAGGGTAGTGCAAAGTGTTTGGGAAAGACAGTCCTAACTAGTCCTCCGTGTTCGTATGCCTGAGCCAAGGAGGGTGGCTTGTGGAGATGGCAGCTAACGTTGATCCTTTTTTCGTTGTGTGGTATCTACAGATACCTTATTAAATTAAGATACTTGAAAACTAGTATGAAGGAGTGAGAAGATTTCTTTTTCCTTTCAGATGCCCATGTCCCATAACAAAAAGGAGCTCTCTGAAATACGTAAGAAGAATATCTTCACAGTTCTTACTTTTTTTTCTTACACGAGGTTACCAGTCACTTTCCCAGGCTTTAGTCATGATGATGGTCAGAGCTTGGCTTTGCCGAAATCAATACAGGCTTAGATGACAGATCTCTCTATCTTACTTTTAAAAGATCTCTGCTACTTTGGAGATAGCATATTTCAACTTTGATTGGATAGGACCCTGACTATCTTTCACCCAATTGGGAGTCCTCTGTTTTAGGAGGAGAATGGAATAGATTATTTAATGGCTTGGAGGTAATGTTGGAATGCCCTAATTCCTCTGTAATATACATCATATAAACCCTGTTTTAATAATGAAGCGAGTGGTTTCTAGATTCTGGAGCAACGGCCTTTTTCTTTTTCTTAGCTGGTTATTGAAATCTTAATGGGATGCGTGATGAATTTTCTTAGGTCAGGTAAACTGAAAAGGCTACAGCTGGAATTCTTCACCCAGAAGAATCGGAGTTAATACTAATGATCATTGTGAATTAGAAGATCAAAGGCGAAGCATCAGCCTGTTCTCCAAGTTGTTGCCCCAGAGGCCATTAGTGACCTGGCAGAGCTCCCTCCCAGCCTCCCGCACACCTCCTTCGCTTTGCCCCAGCCTTTCTTCCCCATCCTAGTTATGCACCTCTGACCTGGGGGAATTACAGTCGGTTGACGAGGAGGCATTGGGGGAAAGAAACAATCAAAAGTAAAAACAAAAGTCCAACTTTAAAAGTGTTCATTTATCCAGGTGCGTAGGACTCTTAAGCAGATGAACTCGGATTGGGGCTGTATGAATTTCGGGGTGTTATTGAGGTTTTTGTGCTCAGGCAAATGGTTTGTTCATTTCACTGATGGTTGGTGCCTTTATATGGTGCCTTAAATAAGGGACATTTGTAGCGTCCGGCTGGCAATTTGTCAGCTTACTCTAAAATTTTCCTTTTGTTTCCAAGGCTAAGTTAAAAATACATTGTAGTTTGGTTTCCTGATATACTCTTTTTTTAAATTATTTTTTCACTGCATTGGGTCTTTGCTGCTGCTCTTGGGCTTTCTCTAGTTGCAGCGAGTGGGGGCTACTCTTCGTTGTGCGTGGGCTTCTCACTGCGGTGGCTTCTCTTGTTGCGGAGCACAGGCTCTAGGCACGCGGGCTTCAGTAGTTGTGGCTCGCGGGCTCTAGAGCGCAGGCTCAGTAGTTGTGGCACACGGGCTTAGTTGCTCCGAGGCATGTGGGATCTTCCCGGACCAGAGATCGAACCCGTGTCCCCTGCCTTGGCTGGTGGATTCTTAACCACTGCGCCACCAGGGAAGCCCAGGTTTTCTGAAATACTCTTAATCGGGTTGATTCAATGAAGGACTAGGTTCAAAACAGAAGTGCCCACATAAGCACAATTTATTAAGTTGATGGTTGCCCATGCACATAACTGTTGGAAAACTAGCTCGCCATTTACACTTCAATGCATATATCAATGTCCTGTCTTCTGATACCTCTTAGTGATGATACATTTTTGAAGATAAAACGCTAAACTCAGTCAATGAATACGAAACAGCTCCTCCTCAATTTATCTTTCAGATTAAAATTAGAGCATCACGTACATATGTGTGAGCGTATTTTTTAAACTAACTCAGTCTAATCCTTAGGAATATTTTGTGACATAGGTTTGGCTTTTTACTTTCTGTGTTCAGGATTCCTAGTGAAGGTACTTTGGTTTAAAGAATGGAGGTTTGATGGACAGACAATCCAGTGGTTTTGTTTTAGGAAGGATTCCAGTGTTTTGGTTTGGTTTGGCTGATTGGTTGTTTTGCCAGGGGAAGGAAGTATATGTCATGTAATTTAGGAGACTTTGACTTAACTGGAAATATCCTCATCACATCTCTGTCTTTCTTACGGAAGTGTGATTATGACTCTGTGTACATATATGTCCCTATATACTTGGGCATTTTTCTATAAGACAAATCTCTCTGAACCCCTGCCATCCGTACCAATCCTGATGGGAAAAACTGATCCATTTTACTTCTTTTAATCCCCTAAATAGCTATGTTCAGGGCTCTAATTTTTCTGTTTCTGCTGATGGAAGCCAATGCCAGAGGGTAAGCAAAGAGTGGAGACCACCTTGCAATGGTTACAATACCCTCTTGGTTATGGGCCAAGCTTACCTGAGGTATACTGAATGCCATGAGACAGCAAAAATCGCTTTATTAGGGCTCCAAGGTAGTAATGATAGTAATTGTGCGGATTTACAGCAAAATGACTGCTATGGACAAACGTGCCGGTGTTTCAATACTGCTCGTCCTTCCATTTGCGAGTCCTGAGCCTGGGAAAGGTGGCTTTCGTCAATGGACTGGATACTCAGCTCAGTGTGTCAGGAGGCAGGAGAGAGCCCTGGAACACTCAGATAAGGCGTCCACTTCCTGGGGGGCCTGTGGGCAGCCTCCAAGAGCAGAGGAGTAGCTGGAAGAATTACGCCAGGCGATTTTCTAACATTTCAAAGACCTTTCAGATTTTGTGTTTTCTTGCTATTGCAGAATGCCTTCACTCAGCAAATTATAGCCCAAGGAGTGTGGCTCCCAATACAAGAAGTATTGCTCTATCTTTGGACACTCTAAAGAAAAGATAGGCCTCAAGTAACTTGATGTTGTAAATGCAAGCACCCTAAGTTAGTTGATATTCAAATGAGACACAAGTTACTTGGTTTTATAATGGATTATTCAGAATCTTCTGAAATAGAGACCTTTGTTTGATTTAAATCACTGCTTGTATTTGAATGTCCTCCTGGTATTATCTCTCCAGAAAAAAAATGGGGCAATATATATGAACTTAACCATTTAGGTATCTTTGCTTTTCAGTTCTTAATATTCTGCGATCAGTTTTTGTCTGTTTTCACATTAACTTTGTCGCTAGCATCCCTGTAAAGCCCACACGCTCTCCCATGACACGAATGGCCTTTGAGAATTCGGTGTCCTAGGAAGTTCTTGGGACATCCAGAGGCTAGGAGGTGTTAATAGGAACACTCATCCTAAGAAAGATCAATGAGTGTAGAAAATTTCTATTGCAGTTTATAGAAGCTTAGGAATCATTCCTGTCCCGTATTTAAAGAAAAGTCAGTTTCCCAAACTTCTTGGGGGAGGAACTCCACAAAAATGACGATTTCATTTTTAAAAGAAATGCAATTATCTCCTGCCTACATAATGTTACTTTTACCAAGTTTTTTTTTTTTAAATGATCCATTAATTGCTTGACTCTTTTGACATTGGATCATTCTGTCCTGTTAACAGCTGAAGGAAAAAATTGATCAAAAAGCTAAATAAACTTATAATATGTGTCTCTATGGTGCTTTGTAGTTTAATCTTTTCACATACACTGGATTCTTAAGACAATCCTGTAAGGTAGTCAGGATGACAGAAATGAAGGTGAGAGAAGTTAATGAATTTTCTCAGGGTCAAAAGCTAGGAACTGGCTGAGCTGCAACCAGGGAGGGTCTCCTGCCTTGAATTTCCATGTGTTTTTTACCATGTTGCCTCCCAAACACAGAGCAAATCAAATCACCATCATGGGAGTTCAAAGGTATAATTATAATCTCATTTCATGAGCTAGCTGATTAGTATTTTTTAAATAAAAATAAGAGCCAGAAGGTTTGGCACAAAACTTCGTAGTGCAACCTGATGGTTATTGGTAACGGGGGGTCAAGGAAGGTCCTTTCCTATCTAGATTCTTTTTCCAGACATATCTGTGCATAAAGAAGGCATAGCTGCAGCTATTGATATTTTGTGCAATTGTAATCATTTATACATTGTTAGAATTTCAGATTTTAAACATTAACTGTCCCTCCTTCCTTATGGAAATAGGTAAATCTCTAGCCATGTGTATTACTAACAACGTGTGATAGTGATTTGGGGAATCTTTCCTCATGCAAATCGTGACTAACCCTTCGAACACAGAATTTAGCTCCTTGAAGATTTTTTGCCTGTCACATGTTCAGGACGCCAAAGAGCTATGTCTTTCATTTGCTTTATGGAGATAGGGGAAACTGCTTATGCAGCCCCAATTACTCTTGAAACTACAATCCAACTGTCGTTTCTCAGCAAAGAAGCCTGCTAAAGCCTGGAGAATTAAGCCACCGCTCTGGGGTATGACACTGAGGTCTGATCATTTTCAAGCTAGTAATAACCAGAATCCTAAAATTCTTTTGAATAAAATGTAATTTTAGTAATGTTTCCATAAACAGTGGTAATGGTGGCATTTTAGTAGGCAGTGACATTAGTCACATCGAAATTGCACCACATTGGCTTTTAAATTACTCCACCTGTCTGTATGAATAGAATTTTCAGTGTAAAAGCAGAGAGACAGCTGCTGCTAATGTCTCTTCTCCCTGTGCAGATAATGCTGGTAAATCTACATGCATAAAGGACTGGTTTGTGGTGCAAAATGGTACCTGACCCTGCTGGCTCCTGAGCTGCAGAGAAATACCTTTAATTACCAATGGCTGTGTTTAGTTGTTGACATAAAAATGTCAGCTTCGAGGGGTATAACCTCAGGTTCACTCCCTCTAGTAATGTCACCCACCGCACACTCTTTTTCTTCCACCCACATCCTTAGTGAGATGGGTGAGCATTTATCTTGATGTGTTTCAGAAACGTGCAGGGCATTGATACTTAAAAGGAAAACATCTAATACCGTATGAACTTGATTGATGATCTTTCCATTGGAGAACTTTTAAAGATTAGTGGAATCTGGTTCCTTCCTTCTAGCCAGAATGGAAATATGGGATACTGTCTATACCTTCAAAGGGCTTAACATCATTCATCTAATAACAGATACACGTTCTCATGTGAGGATCATGGCCAGGCACTTCAGAAAGCAGAAAGGGTAAAGAATAGAGGCTTGAGTCTGTCAAATTTTTTACCATAGGCCCAGGCTTCCTGTTGATACGTGATGAAACTTACTTTCCGGAGAAGCCTGTTTGCTCTTGACCTTTCGGCTGTGGTCTATTGTAGCAGCCATATCGAGCTAGGAATGGGCCAGCCAAGCAAGGGGGATACTCCTGTTCACAATGCCTGTTGCCAACGACGTGTTTGGAGAAATGGTAAATAGGAGATATACTTGTCTGGCTCGTTTGCAGGCCTTCTTTTTGACTTCTTTCACACAACTCGTGTTTTCGTGTTTAATTTAACAAGGAATGAGTAGTAAATGAAAGCTGCTGCCTGAAATCCCACTGTGAGCGTGTTTTGCACTTGGCTCCCCGGTGACAAAGCAATTTGTGAAATTATGTGATGGAGTAATTAGATGAAGCCAGGGCTTCTGATTGTTGCCATGCATATGGGGCGAGGGTTTGTTGCGAAGAGGGAGGGGGAGGAAAAAAAACAGATTATGACCCTGGCAAGTTGGCTCAAAGCTTCTTCATTTATTTGTAAACAGAATATTTAGTGACCGCATAGGAAGTAGCTGTAATCACCGGCTCATAAAGAAACCACCGCAGAGCTTTTGGGTTTTTGCAGAGTGCTCATGTAAAATTTAAGCTGGGAGGCAGAATCCCTGTTAATGTAATTAGAATCTAATTTACCACCCTTTGCACACAGATGTAATAACGTCTAGATATTCTACCTTTAAGCACATTACATATACCTCAGTGCAGCACTTACTGAACAGAAACAGGTGTGAGCACTTTCCTAATTCGTTTTTACACTGTAAACACATAGCAGTGTAAGGGAAATATTTACCAAAAATGAGGGGAAGGAATGTCTGCAAATGAGGCAGTAATGGACAGTTGCCCTTTATGTACTGATGGATTTCTCAATGGTTAAGTAAATTAAAGCAAATGCTAGAAAAATCAATAGGCCAGCATAGTCTTGGTTTTGCCTCATAGACTTCAGGACAGAATGACAGATGTGGTGTCTATGACCCATTTAAGTATTAATGCTTGAAAAACCGCTTCTGCATGCAAGGTTATAGGCTTTGAAACATTCTGCTCTATTATATTACAGACAATAATATTTTTAAATATATATGGAATTTATATGTTTCAGTGAGGTTGTTCTTAGGTGATACATTTATACTGGAAGATGAGTTGCTTAGTTGTTGCAATAGCATCATAAATCAGTTTTGAATGTTCCCACTTGAAAACATCTTCATAAGGCTGTAGTTGGGAGGTAAAGATGATGTATATCGAGCTTCCATGTATCGTGAAGTGAATATGCTCCATAACACTCTATGTGGAAACCAAATTAGATTTAATTAAGGGGTAGATGCTGAGAGACTTTGGAAAAATCTGTGAAATACCGTTAAAATGTGGCATTAGAATTCAGTTCATCTCCAGGGCTCTAGATGCTATATTTTACATTTGTACCAACACGGATCACGTGTCACATAGGTTGACCGTCACAACATGGGGAATTTTCGGGCTGTTGAAATGTTCTAAATGGTAGGTATTATCCTCTGAGAATGAGAAGGCCAGCCTTCTGGTAGCATCACAGAGCGTGCATTTTCCCATCCATTGTTCCCCATTTCCAATGTCAAGAGAAATGGTGGAAATATGCTCCCAGTGTTGGATTGTTGATTACTAGAGACAGGAAGATGAGAAGAGAAGCAAGGCAAAGTGTACTTAAGTACTGGTTTCAGGGACCACAGCTGGCTTCCACACCAAAATAAATTGGAGGGTTGAACTCATTATGCTGGTTCTTTGGGGAGAAGGTGCCATTTGTTGCAGAAAAAGAGAGTTGGGTTGGCTTGAAGTGTCCTGTTTACTACCTTCTTATGCTGAGTGAACTCGGACAATCATTCCTACCTTCTTTTGCCCGTGACTAAGCAGACAGGGGCCAGCCTGCCTCTGGGTTTTGAAAATCAGTATGTAAAGGTGATATTGTGATGAACCAAATCCTTGGAAACATTGCTAGGTTGGAATGATGGAGAGAAGTAGAATGATTGTAGGTTCTAAATGGAAGATATTTTCCTGATTTTAATCTTCATACAACATAGCAGTAGTAATTACAACATTCCTCTGAAGCTGTATCAGGAGATTTAACAGTGTACACAGTTGGAGGTTAAACTGAGGTGTAAATGGTAAGTTTAAAAAAATGAAAGTCTACCATCTAAAAAGTTGGGAAATGGAAATTACTACAGAACTGAAGGTTCTTTTGCTTCTTCAGAGCAGTGCTTCTTAAACTTTAGTGTGCATTCCAATTATCTGGGAATGGTTTTTTTAAATGGAGATTCTCAGAGGGGTGAGGCCTGAGATTCTGCATTTTGAACAAGCTCGCTGCTGCTCGTCCACAGACCAGGCTTTGCATAGCAAGGATCTCAGGAGCACAAGCAACATGACAGCTTTTAAATGGAAAGATGACTGTTTTTCTTAATCTTTGATTTTTTCCGTACACGGGCCTCTCACTGCTGTGGCCTCTCCCGTTGCGGAGCGCAGGCTCCGGACGCGCAGGCTCAGCGGCCATGGCTCACGGGCCCAGCCGCTCCGCGGCACGTGGGATCTTCCCAGACCGGGGCACGAACCCGCGTCCCCTGCATCGGCAGGCGGACTCTCAACCACTGCGCCACCAGAAAAGCCCCATCTTTGATTTTTAATGCTTGGATTTTTTTCCTCTGATGTTGAAACAACGCATTATTTTCATGTCTCTCGGACTAAAGTGTTTGGTTTTTCCTCTTCCAACTTCAGTTCTTTTTCAGTGTACAAGAACTTTCTTTTAAATACCAAAGAGTTTTTAAAAAGCCAGACTTTATGTTTTAGAGCTGCTTCAGGCTCACAGCAAAACTGAGGGGAAGGGACAGAGATTTCCCATAGGCCTCCTGCCCCACACCTGCAGAGCCTCCCCAATCATCAGCACCCCCCTGTCCCCACCAGAGTGGCACATTCCTTACAACTGATGAACCTACACGGACCCATCATTGTCACCCAAAATTCACAGTTTACATCAGGGTTCACTCTTGGTGTGGTACGTTCTAGGGGTTTGGACAAATGTATGACGTGTATCCACCATTATAGTATCATGCAGGGTAGTTTCACTGCCCTAAATGAATATCACAGAGTTTTCCCTGGGTCTCTCAAATACCCAGAAAGCTTCTGATAGATCAAGGACGCTGCAGATATACTGACTTTTTCTTTGCGGCTTCTTGACAGTACACTTGTGTGATAGGATGAGTGAAGGTTGAACGTTACAGAATCTTACCCTTCCCCCCGATGTGGCTTCAGGGCTCTGGCAATGATAGTCAGTCATGGAAGTTATCATGGGGAGAGGGCAGTGTGTTCATTGCTTGTACTAGCTCCCGAATTCCTAGTCTGGACCTCCAGATCTGGTAGCCTTTGTCAGTAAGGAAGCAAGAGAATCACCAACTAAGGAAACAATACATACATTTTTTTTTTTTTTTTTTTTTTTGCGGGCCTCTCACTGTTGTGGCCTCTCCCGTTGCAGAGCACAGGCTCCGGACGCGCAGGCTCAGCGGCCATGGCTCATGGGCCCAGCCGCTCCGTGGCACGTGGGATCTTCCCAGACTGGGGCGCATCGGCAGGCGGACTCTCAACCACTGCGCCACCAGGGAAGCCCCACAATACATACATTTGAGGGAGAAATGCTTTTGTTCCTAATCCTACTTGCCAACTTCAGTCTGCTCCAGGAAATCCTTTTGTATTTCCGCTGCCTTGTGTACTTTATCTGCCCTGGGCACTCTCAAATTTCACAGCATCCTGGAAGATGAATTTGTTTTAAAAATTGAACATCCAAGGAAACAGTCACCCAAGTCCAGGAAGCGCAGAGTCCTATACAGGGTAAACGCAAGGAGGAACACACCCAGTTACGTATTAATCACACTGACAAAAATTAAATGCAAAGCAAAAATATTAAAAGCAACAAGGGAAAAGCAGCAGATAACATACAAGGAAAACGTGAGCATCCGAAAAGTATATTCCCTCTAGTTGGGCTAAGATCTAAAGAATTGTTATGAATAGCACATACCTATGAATCATTGCTTAGTGGGTAAATTCTCTCACTCATTAGAGTTCACAGGCTGGATGTAGTTTCTTGAAATTAGGTCATTTATTTTGGTCTAAGGCACTGAGGATCAAAGGTCACAAGGAATCCCAAAGCCATTAGTCAGGGTTCTTTTCTGGACCCCTTAGATGTCATTGTGCGAGTTACCCATGGCAGCCCAGGCCCGGCCTGCTGTCAGGGAGCTGGCAGGGTGCCTACTTTATTTCCAGTTTGCATAGATAAAAAGCAGAGCAGCTACTCTTGGAATCACTATAAAAATAAGCTTACATAAAATCTCCATTTGAAATACAGTATGTGTGTGCCCCTGCATGCGTTCTCTTACGGAGGCCAGGGGCCCTAGAAATCAAAATTAGAAAGAGAGGCATCCATTCGATGGCATCCTGGATTATCCTTTGTTTTGGTGCAGGCATTTATAATTCATTGTGAGTATAGTGAAGACCAGATTTTCACAAAGAATTGTAACGACAAACCAAGTGTTTTAACTTGCGAATGTAAAATGCAATAAAGGCATCGCGTTAACCATTGTCAAATATATATGTTGCCATCCCCTCTTGATAATATTGAAGTACATTTGGCAGTAATGAGTTTATGCGTATCAGGTGGGCAAGAGATGTAGTCAATTCATTTACTTCCCCCATTGAACCCTGTGGGTCTCAGGCCCACACCTTGAAGTGAAAACATCGTCAGTTACCAAGACGACAGGCGCCCTGGACTTACTCCTTGAAAGTGTTCGTATTGGACCAGAAACCATGAGCACCCAGCAACGTTCATCACTTCAGTGTTCAAGAGAGTGATTGAGTAAATGGTGGGGTGAATTCCCAAGGAAAAAAGGCCAAATGGACCTGCATGAAACAGCATGTATTGAATTTTGAAAAATCCAGCTATAAGCAAGTATCCTATTTGATGTGAAAAGATTATTAAGTACTTCGTTTGCATTTGGTTCAACAATTAATCACTGTTCCCCCATTTTACAGATGGAACACATTTATAGAAGGAAGCAAGCTAGGAAAGTCTGAAGATCTACCAGAGATCTTAGTGTACAATAAAGTAGAAACGGGAAAAAAATTCAGAGCCCTAATTTGCAACCTGCTGGGTGTCACTACTTCCAGACCTTGAGACTTAAATTTATGGTTTGTTATTGCTCTTGAAACTGGCTTGCATACACATTGACTAGATCTGGTGAGAGTTGAGGCAGAAGTCCATGTGACGTCATCAGAGCCATGTGATTGCCCCACTTACTTGATCACAGCTGCTTTATGGCGCCACCAGCGAGCTGTGGGTTCCCTGCATGGGTGCCATGCTGTCCCTGGGGTTCTCCGTGGCAGTGACACCTGCACTGCACAAGTGTGTGTGGTAGGGGTGGGGGAAGGGGCTTAGGCAGCAGCAGGATGGCTCTTACCTGGAAATACCTAAAATTGTTTGGTTTGTGCGGAGAGATGGCTGGGATGTTTTCCACCATGGGGTGACCTAATCCCACTGCACAGCAGGAAAAAGCAACTTTTAAACGTGCTTGTTGTTATTTTTCCCCACCATAAATGATGGCTAAACTTTAGGCCGCATCTACCCTTCTCTTTGAATAACAGTATGAATTGGGCCATTCAGGTTTTTTCCAAGTGAGTTCAAATGCGTTTTGAGTGCCCTACTGAGTGCAAGGAACCGTGTACATCTCGGAGCTCTAGGAAAAGCACATAGATCTAGTTGGTGGTGTGGTTTGCAAGAAGAACTGGAGTGAGGAGGACAGTTCAGAAACAATGACAACAGTTCTGGTGAGAAGGTTGTGGTTGTGAGAGTGTAAAGAAATGGATGGATGGGGCTTCCCTGGTGGCGCAGTGGTTGAGAGTCCGCCTGCCCATGCAGGGGACGCGGGTTCGTGCCCCGGTCCGGGAAGATCCCACATGCCGTGGAGCAGCTGGGCCCGTGAGCTGTGGCCGCTGGGCCTGCGCATGCGGAGCCTGTGCTCCGCAGCGGGAGAGGCCACGGCAGTGAGAGGCCCGCGTACTGCAAAAAAGAACGGAATTCAGGCAATGCCTCCTTTTAAAGGCTGTCTGGAGGAAAAAACCTAGAGAAAGAGACAGAGGAGCAGGCAGGAGGTCTGTCCAACGTGGAGGTGGCCTGGACTCATCTCTGCGGTCCCTTCTAGCTCCCACACTTTAATAGTCTAAGAAAAGGAAGGAAGATCCAATGATAAGAAATAGTCCATTCCCAAACAGAATCCACCACAGTCCCCACACTGGCTCTCCTTTCTCTCACCCTCATCTCAGTTAACAACATCACCATGTACCCGGAAGTTCCAACCAGGATCCTCAGATTCATCCTGGAAGATTCCCCCTCCTCCCTGCTTCGCAGATTACTCCCCGAGTCCCATCAACACTTCCTCCTAAACACTTCTTCATTCCCTTATCCCTATCTAGTCCCGCTGCCATAGCCTCCTTGTCTCCCGCTCTCCCCTTTCCCTAATCAGCCTCCCTGCCTCTAATCAGTTGCCTCTAATCAATTACACTTGTTTGTAATTGATCCCTTACAAAGAATCCCTCATTTTGCCCCCAGAGTGATTATTCCAAAGCAAAATTGGCCAGATCTCACCCCTACTTGAAAACCTGTAATAGCTCCCTATTGCCCTTAGGATACAACATCCTCAGCGTGCCATTCAAGGACCCTTGAGGTCTGACACTGGCCCACTGAGCACCCAGGCTCCTCATTCGCCCTTTCCATACACACTTACCTTCCCCACAGGCGCTGAATGGTCCTGTACTCTGTGCACTGGCACGTGCTGTTCCCTCATCTGGAAACTCCATGACCCCTTCTCCACTTCATACTTTTTCCTGCATCCTTCACAACTGATCTCAGCTGTCACAGCTTGGGGAAGCCATTCTTGGTCCTCCCCAGGAGGGAGGAAGTGGCCCCTGCCTCCAGACCCATAGCGCCTTGATGGTCATCTGATAGAGAGCACTTGTCATGGTGACTGTTTATTTACGAGCTGCCTCCCTCGTAAATAAGATGATTGAATCTTTCACCGCTTTATCTTCAGCCATAATAGAGATGCTTGATGATATTTATTGACCAAACGCTTGAGCAAAGTTTCAAAATAGAGGTGACCAAACCCTGAAAGTTTTATGCAGTAGAAGTACTGGCAAAGGTTCTGGTATAGGGATTAGGATATCATCAGTGACCTTTGAAAGACCTGTTTCAGGACTTTGGAAGAGAAAGAAGCTGTATTCTGAGGCATACGGGCGATACTACGACAGGGGCAACAAAGGTAGACCCTTCTGCAATTGCTTGAGGAAATATACTAAGGGCTACAATTTGGGCAGTAGCATGAGGAGGTGGTAACAAGAGGGGAAGGTTTCTCTTTTCTTTTTTTAATATTTAGGAGAAGGGAGATTTGAATGTTTACACATAGAATCGTGCAGCTGTCTTTCATGGAATTGCTACTATGTTCCATGCAGTTTGTTAAAGCACAGCCTAATTATTTACTTAGGCAATAGAGAAGGAACCTTTGAAGATAAATGTAGAAAAGGACTGATGAATGGAGCAAGGATCAAGAACAAGTGGGCAGTGGAGGGGCTGAGTGGGGAGAGTGATGGGATGGCATCTCAGAGCAAGGGCTTAGCAATACATGTGAACCAGCAGAGGAGATTTAGAAATAGACAAGAAGAGAGTCTTGGGTGTTCTTCTCCTGGATCTGTTAGCGTACCAGGAGGCAAAGTCAACGGCTAAGTGTCCAAGAAGTAGGATTGGGAGCTGGAGGAGAATGGAAGTCATTTGGAAAAAATTGCTGCTGGGAACACAGTAGGCAGACCAAGAAAAGGAAAAAAAAAAAAAAAAGATTAAGAAAGATAAAAGGACTTTCATGGTGCAGTTGAGAATACATGTAGAAATAGCACAAGACACCAAACTGTGAACAAGGGCTGGCTAGACTTTTAATAGGTACATTTCATAATCAACCTGCTTTTCACATGTTAAAATTAAGGCAAAATAATGAAGTTTTAGTGGCTTTCCACAGGAAAAAATAATTGCATTTTCTATTCTTTAAAAATTCGTATCATGGGGCAAATTCATTGAGCTGCAATCTGAACTACTTAAGTTCCTACTATCATGTATAGGTTGGCGAACCTGAATTCGCATTAAAAGTTTTATCTCAGTTTTGGAGGAAGTTATCATGCAATTACTGTACATTATCTTTCGGTGCCGGTTGTATGAGAAGTTTGCAAACTTGTTATTGATAACCTTTGAACGTGAGTTCAACAAAAACCATGCAAATGCAGCTGTCTGCTAAGATAAAAAAATTTTTTTCTTAGCATGATATATGAGAAAAGGGGGATTTTAAATTTAACTACAACAAATTAACACAATATTTTAAAAAACTTGAGCAACTGTAAAGGTTAACAAGTAAAATGATCTCAGGTATGCTTTTTAAATCATTCCTCTGCCAGGGTCCTGATTTTTAATAGTGGGCAGGAGGGGTGGCTGGCTTGAGAAGACTCCTTTAGATTCACGTGTTGAAGTTGAATTGATCTTGACATTGCTCCAGAAGAGTCTACTGTTGTCATTTGGGTTTGATGGTAAATGATATACACCTGGTTTTATGAACTAAAACGTCCCCCCACACATAATGAGCAGCTCGTTGTCATATATAAAGAACAGGTGGCTGAGTGTGATCGGCTAGTCACAGATGACTCATGTGAAGTGTTGCTGTTTAAATAGAAAGGACTACTGCCATGCAGACATACTGAAAGGAAGATAGATAGATAGATAGATAGATACATACATACATACATACATACATAGATGGATAGATAGATAGATAGATGGCTCATTGGTTTTTCAAATATGTTTTAGGAAAAGAACTAAAATTAAATCTCCTATTCAGTACTGCAAGGCAATGTCATGACAGTGTTGGAAAGCCAACTCCCAGTAGCTGGTTTACGGCGGGCATCGCTGCCCTTGTCTTCGGGATTACCAGAGCGCCACGTGTGCAGTTACACAATGCATAAAGGCGTGGGTCATTTCTAGGACAGATAATTGAACATTAATACTCGCTGACATTGTCGAAGGAATGATATGTCAACCTGACAGGGCCTGTGTGCTTACATCTGCTGATTGGCTGCAGACGAAGGCTCTGTGTCAGGATCAGACCCCAGGCCTGACTGCAGCAGGGCCAAGGATGACGCAGCCATTAATCATGAGCTGCCATCTTGGGCCAAGAGAGTGTCTGTAAAGTCACTCCACATCCTTCGTGTGGCTGGCAAGTTGCATCTGTTGTATTCTAGAGTTTGAAGGTGTGGCTCTCAGTAACAAGAAACACCACTTCAGACTTGTGGTTTGTGTCATCTCACCTGAATTTTTAGTGAGCCAAAGGCCTTTTTCCCTCTCTCCCTTCCCTTTCCCTCTCTCCCTTCCCTTTCCCTCCCTCTCTCCCTCCCTCCCTCCCTTCGTCTTTCTTTTTCCCTTTCTTTTTCTTTCTTTCTTTCTTTCTTTCTCTCTTTCCCTCTTTCTTTTCTGAAACTAGCTAGACATTCTGAATAAATGGGCAAGTTTTAGGGGCTGTAACAGGGAGGTTCTGAGATGGCATGTCTTTTGTTCCCATGGGAACTGATTTTGATGAGTTCCTGGCTTCCTGATTCACCGTAGATATTCAGTGTAATGAAGAAATCAAACGAGAATTAAACTGAAGTTACTTGCTCTGATTTATTTTTTTGATTCTCAACAAAATATTAAACCCTGTAGGCAGATTTCTGAACAGAGGGAAAGGTTTATGCAATTATTTTCTTATCCCCCGAAATCATATGAACAGCACTTTCCTGCCTCATTTATAATAAATCTTTAGTGAGTTAATCCTATTGCTCCAGTAATTCCATAGCTGACGCTTTACTGAACATGTAGCCATTCAGAGGAAAGAAAAGGAACAATCACAAGACCTCTGACACTCATCCCTTCTCAAAATCGGGGTACTCTGGTGGTGGTTACTCTGTGTAGGTTTCCCTGCATAAAATGGGATGAAATAGGGCTCCTGAGAGCAGCCATTATCACATATTGGTTAACATCACAGATTTTTTAAATCCCAGTTGCATTGGAGCCATGAAAAAAAAAAAAGCTTTCATCTGTAAAATCTTGTTTCCCTTTGTTATTAAAATAAATGAAGCCATTAAGCAAAATATACGCATATAATAGTGGAGTTCATCATTTGGCATCATCAAAATGACGGAATTTTGCATTTTTAAGAAATCTGGGCTTCCATCTTAGAAGGTTTGATGTAAGGTGCAAATCCAAATATGCCAGAGGCTTCTGAAACTTTATGCCGTATTACATACATTTTTCTCTTCAGTTTGCTTATTTATATGTTTATCTGAACCAACAAAAAGTAGAATTCTGTCTAAGAAGGCTTAGCAAAAAGGACAGCACTCCCCTGCCAGAATCCTGTGACCAAGTGAATTAATTGTAACTATCGATGAGCTCCTATTGTGAATGTGTTGGAATCGAAATAATTTCCAGATACTTTATTTCCAAAGGTTTGTTTTTAATTACAGTGGCATTTGGTTGGCATGCAAGGGTGAGTTCTCACTCTTGATCTATCCTAGCTGGAGCCCAGGCCAAAAGATTCTCTGCTCCCTTTTCTCGAGAGCACGCTTTTCTGCCAAATGTGGCACTCGTCCCCTGCCAAGGAAGGTGGGCGAATTGCCACTTCTGACTCCCGGCCACCAAAAGACAAAGGCTCTCAACATCCCGAAGTCCAGTGAGCCAGAAGGGACCTCACACCTTGAAGGTTTCAGATTATTGATTTCTTTTCCCCTATAGACTTCATAATATGGAGTATTTTCTCGGTGCCTCGGTCTGTCCCCGAGGGTGATTTAGGTACTTACAGGAGTGTGTGAATCCTTGCAGGCCACTGGAGGGTCATTCAAGTGTCCTTACTCATCTGTCTGAGGCCTGAGCACATCCACACTGTCTCACCTCCTACATCTTGCTTTTTTAGTGTTTTCTTTCTTACACTCCTTTAGTACAAACGTAGTCATTATTTATCTATTCTGTGAAGCTCAGGTAAATTCAGGAGGGGTTGTAGCTGAATAGAAAACATCGGATAGGGAAAACAGAACCTCCCTTTCTTTGAGCAGGACCAGCTATATGATTTGTGGAGAACGCATACATCCTCCACATAAACTGTGCAAACTGAAAATGCAGGGCTTCTAAAAAATTTTTTTGAAGAATTTCAAGATGGCAACATCAGCAAATGAAACCAGGCGTGGGGCTCTTCTGTGTGGGGTGCCCTGTGTGACTGCCTGTGTAGCTGCCCCTTCTTTAGATATCCTGGAAGTGATTGTCTAAATAAAGAGAATTGTAAGAAAACATTAAAACCTAATTTAAACACTAGAAAAATAAATGACAAGAATTACCTAGTCAAACCCTCTTCCTTACAAACTGTGAAAAAATATATATAAATGTATATAGTATGTTTAGTTAGATTAGCCCATCCTTGTGAGTCATCTCAGATTCAGTTACTATTTACTAAGCCCTCCATCCAGGCCAGCCACTATGCCAAGCAATTTTTTTTTTTTTTTTTTTTTGCGGTACGCGGGCCCCTCACCGCTGTGGCCTCTCCCGCTGCGGAGCACAGGCTCCGGACGCGCAGGCTCAGCGGCCATGGCTCACGGGCCCAGCCGCTCCGCGGCACGTGGGATCTTCCCAGACCGGGGCACGAACTCGTGTCCCCTGCGTCGGCAGGCGGACTCTCAACCACTGCGCCATGAGGGAAGCCCCATATGCCAAGCAATTTAATGTGTGTTGTCTCATTTGACCCCCGCGGTTCTGTCATCCTCATTTTCACTGATGAGGGAGCTGAGGCTCAGAAGACTGAAATGCCTTGATCAAGGCCACACAGTCGATGTGGGTTCTGGGACTTGAGCTCCAGTTATCTAGCTCAGTTGGTACACCTAACGGCACCTCTTGAAACCAATAACTCTTAAAATGTTTTCCTTTAGATATGCTATTTGTCAATGTGTAACCACATCACTGGAGCAGAAACGGACTTAATGACCACTTTCCTGACCTACACAGGTTGATGAGTCTCCACACATGCCCAGGTTCTCCTAGGAAGTGACTTAGGAGGGGGGAAAATTAGGCCTCTTGTATATGTTATTAGCAAACTCATGTCACACATGAAATGGCAAAGAAGGACACATTAAATAAAACAAAACTAAGTCTAGTTGTGTCAAAGAAACAAACTACCCGGTCATTCGGTAACGATAGTTCTTTCCCAAAGCCAGTTGTAGAAGGGGCCAATGCCATTATTTAAGACCTTCTAGCATTACTACTTAGGTTACTTATGTAAGTTTTGTTAGAAATGATGACAGCCAGTTTGAAAGGTGTTCTGTTTTATCTGGTTTTAGTCTGAGTTTTTTGTTTCACCCTTTGTGTATAGAGCAGTGCACATTTACACAGTAAAACAGAGGCTGGGCTCACCAACTCACGGTAGCTTTTTGAAGGACGTGGCTACAGCTCTTTATTTTATCATCAAAAGATAAACTTTGAGCTTCAGAAGAGTGTAAAAGTAGGAGGCCTGGGCTCCAGGCCTATGAGCCACAACTTCCCAACCTCATAACCTGCCATGTGTCCACTCTGAGTTTTGTTTTTTCTCCTATAGAATGGAGGCAACATTACCTGTCCTTCCAACTTGGCCAAGTAGTTGTAAGGCTCAAATTTCATAAAATATAATAAAAGCTCTTTGAAAATGTAAAGTGTTATACAAATATAAAGGATATAAAAGGTCACCCAACTCAAACTCTTAAAAAAAAAGCCTCAAACTAGCCAAGTTAACTTTTTTTTATTCTTTTGCAGATTATATTCCATTATAGGTTATTACAGGATATTGGGTATAATTTCCTATGCTATACAGTAAATCCTTGTTTCTTATCTATTTTATGTATAGAAGTTTGTATCTGTTCATTCCATACTCCTAATTTGTCCCTCCCCCCCTCCTTTTTGGTAACTGTAAGTTTGTTTTCTATGTCTGTGAGTATTTTTCTATTTTGTATATAGATTTATTTGTATTATTTTTTAGATTCCACACATAAGTGATATCATATAGTATATTTGTCTTTCTCTGTCTGACTTATTTCACTAAGTATAATACTCTCTAGGTCCACCCATGTTGCTGCAAATGGCATATTTCATTCTTTTTTCTGGCTGAGTAATATTCCGTTATGTATATATTCCACATCTTCTTAAGATTGTCTGTTGATGGGCAGTTGGGTTGCTTCCATGTCTTGGCTGTTGTAAATAGTGCTGCTATGAACACTGGGGTGCACGTATCTTTTTGAATTAGAGTTTTCATTTTTTCTGGATATAGTCCCCAGAGTGGAATTGCTGGATTGTATGGTACTTCCATTTTTAGTTTTTTAATGAACCTCCATACTGTTTTCCATAGTGGCTGTCCCAATTGACATTCCAAGTTAACTTTGAATACCTTTATTTCTGCCACCTTTATCTTGTCATCTTGTTGATGACAGGTCCCACTCTTTTTCTTACTCATCTAAGATGTTCCAGGAACATCTTAGAGCTCTGTGGGAATGCCACAGAAAAACGTCCACAGCCCTGTGAGCATTTCCCTGTCCAGTTAGACTGGACGACTGAGAAAGCATAATTTGGGAAACAAATACTGGGGATCTGCCCAAATTTTGACTAAGACTCTTCCTTCTTCTATAATCCACTCTGGAGACAGACAGTGAATTCGCATCAATAAATGCTTTGGGGAGTTAAAAAGGGTTTGCTTAAGAAGGTTCATAAAGATAAAGGTAATCTTATTACTAAGACAATTTAAAGTTTTTAGGTTTTTTTTTTTTTTCTTAAAGGGAAATTCTCTTTAGTTTGATTGCAAGATAAGGGTTTTGTTGTTAACCAAGATAAAATATAGTGCTGAATAATCTCTTAAAAATTGAAGTGTATGTTACAGAGAATAGAGATAATTAAAGAGCTTAGACTACAATGGGTAAAGGGAAGAGAATTTTCATGAAAATTAGCTAAGTAAAGGTAAATTGTGTTTGAATTTTAACTTCAGATCTCGGTGCTCTGCTGTTTGGCATACGCTGAGTTGATAATGCCCATGTGTTAAAGAATTCTGGTTGTTTCTTTGCCTCTCTCACAGCTTATAAAAATGCAAGCAGACCCACCTAATGAATATTAATAGGAATGATGTGTAGATAACACATAAACCCCCTGGATCTGTGGACTTTGGATGGAGTAGTCAGAAAGGATTTCTGTGGCTTTATTTAATACCAAATTTACATACTTTTAAAGAATAAACATCATCTTAATATTTTAATATCAATATTCCAAAGTGGAGATTTTAGTGAAATAAAAAGCTTAATTTTTCCTTCCCTGAACATTATATTCACCAAGGTCTGCATTTTAAGAGACAGGAAACTGTTAGCTAAAAAAGAAATTAACTTAATCCCCTTCATTAAGTTCCAGTCTTTTTTTTGTTACTTAGAGGCAAGTAATAATTATATCCACAGCAATGCAAAGCATGTTTTACACTTCTGTTATACAAAAGAACTGCAGTTGTTAAGGTGACAGCAAAAGAAAATGAGAACATTGATAAATACTGATACATTTTTTTTTCCTGAAATCTTCTCTGACTCTTGAAAGTAAATTTCACTCAGGTGCCTGAGCAGCATTTTAATTCATTAACAGCAGAAATCTACACGTGATCTTAGAAAATGTCAATCAAGTAGCTAAACAATATTTTCCCAGCTAAGGTTATAAACATGACAGCTAAGTGGGTGGAAGAGATCTCAAATGACTGTACATCCCAGTTCTTTTAGAAAGCCTAAAAGGTGGGCATTTTGTTTTCAAATTGGTATTTTTTTGGATGGAACTTTCAGCAAGTACACAGTAAATCTCAGTGGTGTATATTATTTAAAGCATATACTCTCTCTCTCTTTGGAATTGTGAAAAGACATTTTCAATTTTAGCTTTACAAAAGGGGGAAATCATTAAAATGTAGTTTGTATCGCTTCATGCCGTTATTTGTCATCTTTATGGCTGTTCTGTAGTTTTCACGGCACCTTTAATGGTAAGCTTAGTCAGGAGAGGTGAGCAGGAATGTGCGTAGACTTGGCTGCGGGTACCGCTGACAGTGTCTGCTAGCTGGGCTTCAATCCATGTCCCTGTAGATTTTAACGTCCCCACAGACTGCTGGCAGCCTGCTTCCAGCTGTGGCAGGCATGATGCAGTGAATTGCTTTTGAATGTTCTTTACTCAAATAGGCAGTAATTACAAGCTTAAAGAGGTTTAGTGGTCCAGTAAACTACATAATCACCCCTGAATTAGCCTGGGCTCATCAGTCGCAGTCCAGCAAGCTCGAGTCTGCTGTTTGTATGCAGCCTTGATCACATAGCAACCTGATCAGCAGGTGTGGAACAGCCAGAGTCCCCCATAAACACAACTGTCTACTGGGGACAATGATCTCTAATGAGATGAGGCTACACCAGCACTGTAATTTAAGTGGGAAAATTAGCACTAGAGAATGAGTACCAGTTCCAGGGGTCTTTAGTCATATTGGGAGCAGCATGAATTCTCCCTCTCTCTCTCCCTGGCTCTCGCTTTTCTCTCTCTCAAAACATCTTCTCACCAAGTGTACTGGTTTTGCTTCTCACTTATGGAGACTTTATTCTTTTTACAAGGGTTTTTCCTCAATATTTAATGCTGGACAGGGTGTCTGTAAAGGCAGTAATGATAACTGTCAACAGTCTCATTCCAAATGGTACCACTGTATTTCATCTTCCTTGTCTTTTCTCTTCATGGCTTCAAAACCCTTTCGCTTTGATTTTTAAAGTGGAAAAGTGTTCTACAGGTTGGGGATAGGTCTCCTTTCAGCCGGCACGCTCTCAGCAAGAGCGGAGATGAGCTGTATGTAGTTTGGAAAAGATCCTCACTTTATTGGAGTTTATTGTATAAACTGGTCATGAACTTGCTTTTCAGAAAAGTGGTCCAGGATGGTGTGCTATGGTTTTGTTTTATTGCCACAGTGAAATTCTTGGGGGAGAGCCTGTATGTCGAAACAGTAGTCTCCTCTATTCTTTCTTCAGTCCTGTAAGATGGAGAACTTGAATTTTATTACATTGCAATTGGAGAGTGGGAAGGGAACTTTTGCAACAAATAAACCCAACAACAGCATAGAGCGGATTTGGGAGAAACTTCGGGGGAAATTATACATGCTAAAAAAAGATAAACAGAATTACACAGGAATGAAGAACGTGGGCTGCAGAGCTAGGTTTCTTAGGGTCAAATCCCAGCTTCATCCTATTTGTGAGTAACTTAGACTCTGTGCCTCGGTTTCCCCATCTGTAACATCAGGGTAAAAACACTGATCTCATAGGCTTGTTATAAGTATTAAACAAGTGAATACTGGTAGAGCACTGAGAACATTGCCTGATGTAGAGTAAACATTATAAAAATGTCAGTTAAGTAAATAAAATCTGTACTGCTTTGGGGATTTGTAGAACTGAGTGAGGAGGATGAACAATTGTTAAAATGGGGCTGCTAGTTTTCTGATGTTTATCTGAAGTCATTGACTTATAAATGCTGGTTCAGGCATTTTGGGCGTCTCTAACTTCCATAGCACTCATTCATTCATACAACAGATATTTATTGGGCGCAGAACTGGGCTAGTTGCCTTGTAAATGGCAATAGCATTCCTGTGTTTTTATTAGTATTCTACTAAAATGAAATGGTTCCAAATGTAATTTAACTCATATTTGATTAAGAATCACAAACAAAATGAAAGTAATTGGTAGAAAAACACACAACAATTAATTTCAAAGCAGACAATTTAAGGCATATTGTAATGCAGGTGGATGGAAGAACAGGCATTTGTTTCTATGACCCTTAAAGAGTGTTCTCATATATAACCTACCATCATTCTTGTGTTTATAAGCAACACTAGAAGAACGAATAAAATGATGGATGTATTAGTTTCCATTGAGTTTTGTATCTTGTAGCAGAATTTCCTATTGCTTCCGTTAACAGAACTGAGTTGTAGACACATACACATTAAGATAATAGCTTCTTCATAAAATGAGTAGTAATCATCATCTATATATTCATGATTAACTCATCAGGAATGAGTGGGATTGCTCCACCCATCATTTAGAAAACAAAATAATTTGGAAGTGAATTTTCTCAACTTGTATGTTATCACCAAGTTTCAAATCCCAGCTCTATTACTTACAAGCTTGTGTGAACGTGAGAAAGTAATTTGTCCTTTCTATGCTCAAGTTTCTTCGTCTGTCAAATGGGTATAATATATGAGCCTCCCTCGTAAAGTTTTTGTGAGGATTAAATGAGGTAATGCATGTGAAGGATTTGGAACAATGCCTGGTACATCCTCACTTCTTAATACGTGGTACCATTACTACTTCTATCACTCTTACTAATACTAGAAAGCTGCTATTAATAAAGTCCCTTTGGGGCTTCCCTGGTGGCGCAGTGGTTGAGAGTCCGGCTGCCGATGCAGGGGACACGGGTTCGTGCCCCGGTCCGGGAAGATCCCACATGCCGCGGAGCGGCTGGGGGCCCGTGAGCCATGGCCGCCGAGCCTGCGCGTCCGGAGACTGTGCTCCGCAACGGGAAGGGCCACAGCAGTGAGAGGCCCGCATACCGAAAAAAAACCAAAAAAACAAAAACAAAAAAATAATAAAGTCCCTTTGGATAGTCGCTGGAGGGAGAATGTGGGGAAAGGTCCTGGTGAACTAACTTTCACCTCACAGCTTCATCCCTGCCCCTTGATATTTGCCTGCAGGGGAGAAGCTGTGGGGATGCAGCGGAGGAGAGGAAAGCAGCAACTTTTCCTGGATCGAGGCTATTGAAACTGCAGAGAAACATTCAGTCACCTCTCACCACAATGGATAACTTTGTTCATGTTCCATTAGAATATGTTTTTGGTTTTAAAATGTTTACCTTAAAAAAGGGAATGGAGAAATGGGAAAGAAACATCAGTGGAAGGGTAGCCAAGTAGAGAAACTCGGGGGAGGGCAGACCTGGCTCCAGAACTAAGTAGCTGTGAGCCTTTGTTCATGTTTTGGGACCTAGCCAAGCCTCAGCTTCCTCATCTATAAAATGGAGCTAAGCATAGCCCCTACTCATGGGGGTCACCAAGAGTACTTGCGATAATGCATGTAATGCATATGTCCTACTGACAAACAGTAAGAGTTCAAATGAGCTATTACTTAAAATGATTTGAAAAGGACACAAAAGTGAAGCGTGGCCCCTATTCCCACCCCCACTCTCATCCCCCTACTCCTCTTACCCTGTTTTTCTTATTGGCCTTTATGTGTTTCCTTTTATAGCCGTGGTTTCCTACTAAGAGAATCAATATTCAGGGAGTTCATTAATCATCATAACTGTTCAAAATAATTTTAGCACTCTTCATGAATTTTAATACTTTTAGGAGGCGGATATAAGTAATTGCTAATTTAGAGTCTAAATTTTATGTCTTTAATGCATATATTTTAAAATACTCCTGGAACATATCTATAGCTACTGAAGAATACATCTAAACATAGTTATTATAATGGAATTGCGAGCAACTTAAAAAAAAAATCCCCAATACAAAGGACTATGAAATCCCTTAATGTAGTATGTTTTTTTCTATTTAGTGCTTTTATTTTATATTTAATTAATATTTACAAGAAATTAAAAGATCAGATAGGTAAGACAGGCGAGACATTGTAGTATTAGCCTCTTATAATTAACTATAAAACAACGTTTTCAGTGCTGTGTATTGTATAGTCTCATTAGTGCAAAAGTGAAGACTGTTACGAAATGCTAGCCAGTGTTCAATTTTTCCTTTCACACTTATGTCATTTTCATGTGATAAGATCAAGTTTAGAGATTCCCACCTGACCTTCCTGCTTGCACACCTCCACTAGCAACTTCTTATAACTGCTGCTGGATAGACAAGAAATCAAATCTGAGGGCTTGTCTGGAAAATGGCTTGACTAGGCTTCAGAAAAAGCCCGTGCTGAACAGTCAACGGAGCACATTTAGTTTGAGCAACTGGGCAATCTAGGAGCGTTGGTGGAGAATTAAGAAAAGAGGTTGAAATCCTGTGACTTCGCTGATGATGCTCCAAACATTTTTG
Source organism: Lagenorhynchus albirostris (assembly GCF_949774975.1). NCBI lineage: Eukaryota > Metazoa > Chordata > Mammalia > Artiodactyla > Delphinidae > Lagenorhynchus > Lagenorhynchus albirostris. Next base: position 33,122,203 of record NC_083107.1, on the reverse strand, counting down.
GCCTCTTCGCCGTACAGACCTCACCGTTCTTCTTTTGATTCCAGCCTGTGTGAGGATGCAGGGCTCAACTGCTATGCATTCAGGCTATGCTCTTCCACTGCACCGTACACTGCTTTTGTAACGCAAATGAGAGGCACAAAGTGTCTCTTTGATAATGTGCAGTCAGAAGACAAAAAAGCATTCACTGAAACAGTAAAACTAATTCATAAAGCTGAAAGACAATAGCGAAGCATTATGGATTTTTTTAAAGGAAAAAAGTATCCTAGATCAATGTAATTGTCACAGTGTAAGCTATTCATAGTCAATGCACAAGGGGAAAATGGCTGCAAGTTTATTTAAAGTGGCAGAAGTTTTTACAGGCAAAAAGAAATTCACGTTAAACAAATATAAATATATTTGGTTAATAGGCTTCTGCTTCTGCTCTTAGAGGTCACATATATAGCTGGTTATTTTAATTTAGACAGATCCACAATATTCCCTTAGTGACAAAAACTCAGTAGAAGTTTTAAAAGAACACAGAGATCCAATGGTTAAGAGCCATATGGTAGATTTTTTTCTTCTTCTTTAAAGGGAGTATCTCTCCATCACATACCAGAGTTTAGCTCAAGGTCAATTTATATTAATGCATTAAACTTTGCTGTGGAGGAGGCAAAGGGCTGGAGGAAAAAGGATAAAAGAAGTTCCGAAATTGTTCTTCCAGCATATTCAGCCAGGCAACAGAACACTGCCTTGATAAGGGTGATATTGGACAGTTGCCATAATTCCTCCTGTTAGATCAGCTCTCCCGGTACCTATTCCCATACCTTTTAAAGTATAGCATGTAACATTTTGCTTGAAAATTGCTTCCACCTCTATTGCTTTGTTATAGCTGTTTTGCAGTTTTGGTGGAGAGGCAGTTCTGTGTCACAAGAAATTACTAATCTGAGGCTTGAGAAGGGGCAGCGTAGCTTTCCATTATCTCACCAGTGAGCTCTGTACAGGATTATTTTCAAAATTTCTGTTGCCATTACAATGAGCTGTTAGAGTGGGCAAGGCAGAGAGGGAGGGACCATTATTGAAACTTGGTTACCAGGGTAGATAAGATAAAGTTCATCACTGTCTTGGCATCCACGTTTGCAGTCAGGGGTGGAAAATTTGATGAAAGGGGTACATTTGGTCAAGGATATCATTCAGATAGAAGGTTGGATATTTTCCATCTGTGTGTGCTGAAGAGTTTCTCTTTTCCTATTAATGCTCATCTGAAAGAGTGGGTTTGACTGTTTACAGAAATAAGTTTTCTTCCAATGTATTGTAAATTTGTAAATACCAGATAACCAGCATCAGAAACCACCTCCCGTCCCCATCTCAAGATATAAGATTGGAACTGGGCAGAGATACCTTTCTTTAGAAAGTTGCCATTTTCTTTCTGTCACTTCCTATTCTCTCTGGCTGGTGAAAGGACCGTTCAGACTTAATTTTTATGTAAGCTAATTTTAGATTTTTTTTTTAATTTTATTTTTGGCTGTGTTGGGTCTTTGTTGCTGCGTGCGGGCTTTCTCTAGATGCGGCGAGTGGGGGCTACTCTTCGTTGCGGTGCAAGGGCTTCTTACTGCAGTGGCTTCTCTCGTTGCGGAGCACAGGCTCTAGGTGCGCGGGCTTCAGCAGTTGCAGCACGCCGGCTCAGTAGTTGTGGCACATGGGCTTAGTTGCTCCGCAGCATGTGGGATCTTCCCCAGCACTAGCAGGTAGATTCTTAACCACTGTGCCACCAGGGAAGTCCTCGATTTTTTTTTTTTTTTTTTTTGAGACAACCTCTATTTCTGTTACACAGTACACATACTCTAGGGATCATTTTATTCTTTGATGGGGTTATTGAGCCATCACTGCTATCCGAGGTCATTATTAGAAGTCACACTGCAGATCTAGAAACACAGGAAGAGTGGCACGCAGGGTCTGTTTCAGCAAGAGACTGGGAAGAAGTCAGGGTGTTGCTTATTGAAATCAGAATGATCATTTTGTGAGTTCTTGCCTTTAGCTCGGGTTCCACTGCCCAAGCCACTCGTTTTCCCTTTGAGTCTAGCAGCTCTTCTCTCCCCGGCGAAGCCCACCTAATACATGTGTGCAGGTTTAATGTTGGAAGGGAGGGTCAGCTTTACCCATACATAATCACTGTTTTATGGCTTTCACTCATTCCTGAGGTGTTAATGCAGATCAAATGGGAAACACTCGAGAAAGAAGCCTTGCAGCTACTGCACTGCCTGGCTCTCTCCGGTCTCAATCCTTAGTTCTTATTGTAAGATCTAAAGGTAATTTTGTTTACTCTCTTAATGATTTGCCGTTCTCCCAGTGGCCCTTACATATCCTTTCTCAAATTCCCATCTTGATCAATTGTTTGCAAATAATTAAGCTTTTAAGAGATAATGGCAGGAAGCTAATGTACACAACAAAGACGAGGTCTCCTGTCACTGTCTATTGGACTGTGGTCAAATTTGCTTTGATATCCCATAGTGATTAGGTTGATTGGTATATCTGGCAAGTGCAATCCCTCTTTCCTTCACAAGAACCTACTGATCTCTCTTAAACCGGTGTCCTTGCCGCTTAGATGCCATAACAGCAGAGGTGTTCAGGAAAATGGCAAGGGAGACCTAGCCCTGTGGTTGCAACGGTTTGGAATGAATTTTCCGTTTTCTTCCTAATATGGCACTCGTCTTTCTCTCTTTTGTAAAATGACATCTACCTTTGCCCTTCTCTTGGCCTCACTAGCCCTGTGGGCGGAAGGCAACCTGGGCTTTGAATGTTTTCACAGCAGCCTTGCCTGTGGCATGTTGGGTTTTTGTCAAGTCATTTTTATTTTTTTAGGTCTACAAAGGAATAACTCATACTGTCCACAAAAAGCTTATCTAGGAAAGATGCATAGGATTTGAGATAGTTAAACATATTGGATTTCAGTTAAAAAGCCTACTTCTTTGTGAATTTTTGACTGACTGTGGATTAACTACCTGATGTTGTGGCTTTCATGTGATTCTAGCAATTACAGAATTTTTTTGGGGGGGGGAATTGAAAGTTTGTGGGAAACCAGGTTCAAGGACTATGAAAAAAAGAAAACTATCCAGTCGGTCTACCACAGACAGAGGTTTAGGAGTTTTGTTGATACGTTTTGCCCCCTTAACAATGACCAGATTATTGTGACATTTAATTTCATCCAGGCTCATTCATTTCTATTAAAAAAAATATATCCTGAACAACTGAAAATTGTTTAATGGAGACAGAGTGCTGGGTCTCCATAGCTTGAGGCTGCCTGGCAATTATGCTGCATGAAATTAGGCACAGTTTGTTCCAATTACTTAAAATCAGATCACATGAAAAGTGACAGAGAAAAAAAACGGTTAGAACTTTCTCATTTTATGATATTTAAATTCTGAAATCAGAAACTGCGTGATGTAAAGAAACAACCTAAACTTGCACTGACAATTTGCAGGCCATAGATTGCTCTTTGAAGCTATAATGATTCAGGTAATTTTAATGATCCAAAGAGAATTTTCCTGACACCCTTTGCATAAATAAAATGTGAATTCCACTTGCTTTCTAAGAATGCATGTAAAACTTGCTCACAAACAGGCATGCAAAAATACTCTTGAAAACACAGCACAAATAAATGACTGTGACAATTCTCAATTTTCAAAGTAACTAAAGGTAAATGGCATAAATATTAATTTTTATCCAATTCTGGTCATAATATTAAGACACAACTAACAAGACAGGGCAAAAGGTGTTGCCATCCAGCTGTAGGGAAGAGGGACCATTGACGTATTTATTAATTCAATTGAAAAGCACTGAAAGAGATTTCCAGAGGACCTGCAAAACTGTAAGCAAATCATATTACAGAAGATGTTATAGATTGGAAATGACTTGTGTACATCAGTGTACAGCTTTATATAGCAAATAGTGCCAACAGCTAGATGCTAAAATTTGCATATTTCAAAGTCAGGCTTTTATTACTCAAGAATTGCTAGCCTGGCTAACCTCCAGATGATAAAATCGAGAAGTTGTCCCTTTTTCAAAGGCTCAGAGTTAGTGAATGGCAGCATAATTTATACAGTCTAAACGGGTCATATGTAACTTTGTGCAATTCTTCAACTAGTATAGACATAGAACTACTATATATGAAACCATAATTCAGTTCAGAGGATAAAAGATTCATTTGGTTTGTATTGTGTGGCAAACCTTCATGAAGTGGGAGTCATGTTTTAAACCGCAGGGCAGTGTATTGCTTTTAGGTAAGTATCCAATTGTGAGATTTTGCCTGTGATGACTGGCATAATGGTGAGTAGGGTGATTGTCACCTATGGTCTCTGCCGATTATGGAGGTGATATACTTTCATTTGAAAAGAGTGGGTAGACATCACTTTTAGGAATGAAGTAAGGAAAGTCGTGTTGTGGATCTCAAATTGGATTGTTTGTACTTCCTGTGGGCTTTAAAAAAATTTTTTTATTATACATTTTCCTTTTTTTTTTTGCGGTACGCGGACCTCTCACTGTTGTGGCCTCTCCCGTTGCGGAGCACACGCTCTGGACGCGCAGGCTCAGCGGCCATGGCTCACGGGCCCAGCAGCTCCGCGGCATGTGGGATCGTCCCAGACCGGGGCACGAACCCGTGTCCCCTGCATCGGCAGGTGGACTCTCAACCACTGAGCCACCAGGGAAGCCCTATTATACATTTTGATGTTGCATCTGAGTGGAGAGTATCTGTGTATCGTGGCAAGTCAGAGCCATTCCTTTGTTCCGCTGGTATTTACTGGTTTTCTTTATGTGCAGGTCTGGGCTTTAAGGATGGTGAACGAGAAAGGCGAGGGTGTTAGAGATGCTAAATGAGTGAGAAGGGACGCATGACCAAGGAAAGAAATAATCAGAATGGGTGTTTCATTGAGTGATGCTTGCTATTAGACAAAAAGGGGAAAAACTGGTGTGAGAGTGATAAGGTGGTCTGGTGGAGAGTTGGGAGGGTAAGGCTTGACAATTGAGCTGAGACCTGACAGTTACCTTGGAGCAGGAGCCTGAGGGTAGGGACCAGCTTGGGGTGTTGGAAGAACATACCAAGTGGCTGGACAGAGGGGTGCGGTGGGGTGAGAAGAGGACGCCCGTCTGGGAAGTGGGCAGGGCTGGGTGGGTGGTGGCATGCACTGCTGGGCAAGGTGAGCGGTCTGGAGGTTTTTGAGCCGGGACAGGGATGGAGATTATGAAAGGCGTTTGCCTTATCCTTGTCATGATGAGGCTAAGACACTGGATGGGAAGCAGGAAATGTCCCTAGGTCGTGTCACTGCGGACTGTGCTTTCCCCTGGCCAGTTTCCTCACCAGTAAAACATGAGGGACAATAGATTCTATTTATGTCCCTCAAAGGGATATAATGGGGATTAATTACCATTCTGTCTGTAATATACTTGGAGCTCTTTAGAGAGAGGCACTATATTCCGTGAAAGCAAAGCCTTATTCTAACTGTGTATTTATTGATTAAGTGACAATCAAGACACAATGCTTATGGGAAAAATGGCTACATCTCTGCTCTCCACAAATCGAATCCCATGTGTATAGATACAGAACATATTTAAACTTATATGTAAGAGCATTGAAGTGGTCATTAACGAGCCTTCTTAGCATCTAATCAGACATTATTAATAAGATTGAAAGCTATGTTAATTAGCATTCAATAGACCAGAATTTAGTTTCCGATGGCACATATCATTAAATGGAGAGTTGGGGGTGCCCTTTCCCATTCATAAAGAGAATAGAAGGTTGACTATCAGAACAATTATTATCTTGGGAGAATTTATTGGGGTGCAGTGTTTCAAAGTAGCCCATGTCACCAATGGATGGAAACCATGTCCTCAGCTCCTCTCCCAGGCTTTAGAAATGTATATTTCAAACTTAGATATAGTTGACTATTAAACAGAAAGTATCTTGCCAAAACTAATCTTAGTAGAATTCTAAACATCTTACAAGAAGGTATAGATTTCATTTTATTATCTAATCCTGTCATATTTTTTTATCCACTCTAACTCCTGAGGCTTTTTCTTCGCATGCAAAATGTGCTGGTCTTTGACCTTATATTGGCCTGTGTTCAGAATCCCAGCATACGTTGACATTCAGATAGGGAAACCAACTTTGGTAGAATTTCATTTGTTTGTGCTTTGCAGAAGAGCTAAAATGAATAGTGTGTGTGTGTGTGTGTTTTTTTAAATACACCCACTTTAATTTTGATATTTGCGTCCAGCAACGTGGTGTTTTGGGAGGAGAATATCATGTTAACAAGGTGCTTAACTCCTGGGGACCTGAGCTGAGCTTGTTGGTCCAAATGATTCAGCTTTAAAAATCTGTGGTTCTAGAAAATATCACGTCAAGGTGGTACACTTTTGTACGCTCAAAAAGAACTTGTTATTTTAATCCCATAAAATACAGTGAAGGTCCTACTGAATTTTGTGTTTGCAACAAATAAACCTGTTAAAGAATAAACTCAGTATCAAGGTTCTGCACGTATCCTAAGTAGCTATTTATACACTTCACTAATCTTGGTAATTGGCTTGTCTTTTATTGCCATTAATTAGATGATGTAGTATTCCATTAATAAGAGTGACACACCTCAGCATTTTTACCTTTAATTATAGACCTCGCTAGACTCTTAGGTTATTGACAAAATAGCCTAAATATTGCCTGAAGTACACATATTGTTTTTAACAGAGCATATGTGTTTATTATTGAATCCCTCGCACCTAGCGTTGCATCTGACATGTGATGTGCACATTGTGTATCCAAAGTGTATGTGCACAACCTATCTTTTTTGTCCTCTTTCAGCACCCTTACCCTTCTGAAGAACAGAAAAAGCAGTTGGCACAAGACACAGGACTCACCATCCTTCAAGTGAACAATTGGTAAGTAATTTGGCTTTGTGTTTACACACAATCTGCTTCCCCCTCTGGCAACCTGCAGCTAATGTTTTGCATTAAGAAGACACACCCAGTTTTCCCCCGTGGCTTGTTGATCCAAAGGTGAGAACACAGTATTGACTGGTGGGTGAGAGCACTTGCTAGTATAGAAAAGAAAACAGTGTATTGCTTTCCACCTCCTTTATAAATTGACAAATTTTAGGCATAGTATATATTAGTGTTTAATCCACGTTCACTATGGCTCTGTAAATGTCTCTCTCTATGACCTTTTTTTTTTTTAACTTTTAAGAATAATCAAGAGAAAGAGTGATATCCTCTTTTCTATGAAACAAGAAAATCCACTATCACATACCTGTCAGGTTTTAAATTCGCTGAATAACTAAGTTCGGTTAGAATTTGTTAGGGATAAGCATTCCAGGATGGGCTCTCCTTTCTTCTGACCTCCCTATAGAAAAAAGAGAAAAAATGTATGTTTCTACTTTGATGCTGTTCAAAACTTGATGTATCTCAGAGCTGTGCAATACTGTTTCTAAATAAATGTGTGGACTCCTGATTTGGGGGAAAGCTGAGATTAGGTACCAAGTAGCAGCCAACAATATTCTGACTTAATGTACAGCGGTGTGGCAAGGAGCCTTTGAGGAAGTATTATTTATTACCCTTTGTGAGTGCGCTGAAAGCCACGTTCACACAGTCACCCAGAGCTAGTGTCATATGTGAAGGGTATCAAAATCCAACCTCCTCTAAAACTAAGTGTCTAATTAATTGTCCTAATATTTTTAGATTAGTGTTTATGATGGGGAAACCGTATCCTCTTTGAAGTAAAATCCAGAAAAGGCCCAAAGCCTGGTTGGGGAAAGATGAGAACTGAGAATGCCAGTTTGCAGACAGAAGTATTTCTTTCTTTTCAATAAGTGTCAAAGATTAATATTACAGAATCTCTGATTACATGGCCTAATCCATTTTGGTGAATAAATTTGTTCTTGATGTCCATTGCACCTACATTAACAGACCCTTCTCTGTTAGAGAGTCTGGGAGCCTTTGGGAGAGATTTCAGATATATTAAGCCCCATTACAGAAAATGTAATTTCTGTCAATATAATCCCATGTATTCTTCGATTTAGTATTTTAGAGATAACAAGCTACTTACAATATATTTGCCTTTGGAGGATTAATTTACAAAGTGCACTATCTTCAAGACACAGACAGACTCACATAAGCATTGCTTGTAAGGGTTATCAATTTCTATGACCTTACGGCAGCCTTGGGAGATCGGTTTTTGCAGCCCTTTTAGTCGAGTGGATAAGGAACCAACGGAAGACATACTACACCTGAGTGTGTTACTAGGAGTCGTGTAGCTGCTGAGGTTTTTCTGTTTGCCTGTTTGTACCTGCGGCTGTATCTTAATTTTCAAGACCCTGGATACTATATAATTGAACTTTGTCTTCCAAATTGTTCTGGACGATATTATAGAGCAGACCATCCATTTTGAAGGCACACCTAAATTCCTAAACATTTAGGAAGGCAATGGGCTGCCATTCAGGTGATCTGCTAGAGAGCTCCACCCACAAACATTGTTACCAGAGAACAGATTCCAATACAAGCCGCTTGCCACAGGTAGAAGACATGATGGGATATTTCCTGTGGCTGCCCGGCCAGGCAGGCATTCCTGTGACACCAAGCTGGATGCAACTGTCGTTTCCTAGATTCTGTGCACAGTGATCACAATCAGACTGCCTCGGTGTTGCAATTAAGAGGAGGGAATAAAAGGACTTAAAAAAAATACACGCCAGATAATAATTTTTCAACATAGATGCAGACTTTGCCCTAAACTTCACACTGATACTCAATTCTGCACAGGCACATAACTTGAAAATCACTTTTACTCATTACGTGGGATGTAAACCCAATTCTGTGCTCACCTGGCACCGTGTAGTGTTCATGTGCTCTCGCTTCTGTGTATGGAATTAGAAGTGACCTATGCTCGCACTTCATTGCCGAGCATTTGGCAACTGTTTCAACTCTGCAACGAATTTATTTGTGGTAGAGAGTTACCCTCCAGTAACTAAAAGTTGTAATAGAAATTGTTTCTCTTAAGTTCGGTGAATAATGACATTCCCACATTTGATTTGAGTTCTTAGCGGTATATTAATTTTCATCCAGACCTTCACCTTTTAAGGAGCTGATAATAGATTTCTTTTTCTTTGGGCTTTGAGTTGGAAATACGTTGGAAAAATGGGGAAACCCATACGGTACTGTATTGAAACCCAAGATGTGAGCAAATCTTAAAGATGGAAGACTTGGAGATAAAAAGCACAACTACCAAGTGGTTTTCATTTTTCTTTATTGTAATAAAAACATTACACAGAGTCTTTTTGACAGCCTGTAAATATTTTTCCAGTATTGAGCATCGAGCGCAAGTTACTTCATTCTGGAAATAATAATTAAAACAACAACAACAACAAAAACACTTCATGAGTATTTTAGCATTTCCCCTTCACTTCATTTAGACACAACATTTAAAATGTGTTTCTTCCTTTTTGGATTTTTAAAGACTCGTTAACACACATGTACATTCTGTATGAACTATGAGTCACTGTTGAAGAGATTTAATAAATGCTGAAGGGCGGGTTGGGTGTAGATCACTCATAATTACTGGCAGTAACATAATGTATTGAAATACACAATATGAAAGTGAAAAATATAAACTCATGTCAGTTGTTAGCTTGTCATAGAAACCCTGGCCGATGCAGCTTGAAGTTAGGTTTTGACAGAAAAATGAGATGAGAAAAGTTTGGTGCGTTGTAACATTCTTTCATTCCAGCGCTGAACTAATTTTATGCGTCTTTAATTGACGTAAGTAATATATACTACTTGCCTTGGCTGACTAAGGACAAAGCAGATGGGATTTGGCGGGGAGAGGGGATCACAGGGAGAATTTAAATGTAAAACAACAAGACAGATTTGATTAATTAAGAGAAAACTTGGATTAAAAGAAATAACTGCTCTAACTCATACTTGGTCTACTTGTCAGTAGAAACAGAGGAGTATTCTTAAAACGGTTGGTATTAGTACTTGTAGGAATTGGGTTCTGGGAGGGAATGTGACATTTATTAGATTAGACACGTAGGACAAGTCTATGCCAGCACATTTTTTGAGAATTGAGGCAATTAGGCAAATAATTTGGGTAAAAATATTTTACCTAAATTATCCAAGTATTTGAGGTAACTGCATGTTTTTAAAAATCAACCTCCATAACTAATTGCCTAAATATTTCAGTCTAGCATGCCATGGTAGACTGTGACTTAAAGCATAATAAATTTTGAAATACAATATGTGTCATAAATGTATGTATTCTTCTTCCTTTCTTCCCTCACTCCCAATTACGATTTGAGCCCAAAGTGATAAATAATAGCATTTGGTGCTTTTGTCTTTTTGTGTTTTCATTGTTGTGGTGGTTGTGATAAATACTTCTGTTACATCAGTGCAAAAATATTACTAACGTGTTGAATGTCATTTAAGTGGAAACTTCTTAAATTTTAAGATAGATGGTTAGGCGGGTCTTTTCATATGTAGGTAGAACTTTGAAGAAAGAGCGCACTCACACACACACAAAGTCAATACTGGGTTCTTTTCTGTCCCGAATACACCAACTTTATTCTTTTATATTGAAAATATGAGTGTAGAATGGTCAAATAAAACTCCCTTATATGTTTTCACAGCCATGTTGCAGACTTGGGAATTCCATGTGATGAAACCTTGTGCCTGCATTGTATCTTTCTTGCTGGCTGCCTCAGACACATTCTGCCCCAGCAGAGGTCTAGCCTAGGGTGTACTGAATAAATGTTAGTTTCTTGGTTTACCCCTTCTCATCCACACACTTTCCCATTAAGACCTAATGTTCCATGATTACTTCTTTACCCTCTCTGAGAAGGCCATGGGTCTTAGGTGCAAAATACATAGTTTATGTGAAATACAGTATGTATGTAGTCAGAAAAGTCACTCCCCATCAATAGGGTGCATAAAATTCCAGGGTGCATCCGAACCTCCGCAGTGACACTTTCCAGAACCATCGTAGCCCTTAAAGTTCTCAGATTTAGTACATATACCGGATTTTCCTAGTTTCGTCATTTATTACCTTCAAAACTGCAAAGCATTCAGCCATCACTTCCCATTTATTACCAGTGGGGGGAAAAAGTATGTCATCCTTGGAGATTTCTGCCCCTGGCGGGTAAAAATGTAAACTTATTTAAAAAAAAAAAAAAAAGATCACCCTTGTTATAATAAACAGATTCAACTGTAAAAGGTCAAGTTTCTTTCTGAGTTATGGTAACAATGTAGCAAATACTTTTATAAGTAATCAAAGATTCTATAAATATAGGTACCTGTGTAGATGTAAATGTTAAAACATTCACAAATTATCCTTTCAACTTCTGAGATCTAAAAATCAATAGGGGGTCATGGGGTTTCATAGAATGGCTCTGCTTTTTCTTCCAACATAATTTAATAATACATTTTACAGATGTTGTTTAAACATTAGGCACAGATTGTTTTGTCAATAAAACTAAACAGAGGCATGACACAAAAGCAAGGAAAACAGATGTAAAAAGAAAAAACAGTGCACCAAGCAAGGAGTCCTGGGTCATTTGTTTCCTATTCAACTACAAAATGAAAGTGCAGGGTGTATAGTGATTTTCCTTGCCTAGGAATCACCTAGGGATGGAACCACTTCACACACAAGAGGTAATTTTATTAAGCAGGTGGTTTAACTTCTTCCCTTGAGAATTTAAGTGTAACCTACATTTAAGGTAGACTTCCTAGCTGATCAATGGAGTAACAGGTGCAGTATTTTTAAAAGAAGGAAGAGAAGGAGAAATATAAATAGAACAGCTCTCCAGCACCTTTCAGAATGGGTTGTTTTTCTCCAGGCCACAGTTAATTGCTATGCTTTTTACCTTGAGTGTCAACTCTAATAATATTACCTTTACAGGCCCTTACTCTGGGCTTAGATTAGAGCAGTCAGTAATATTCACTAGATAAAATACTGTCTAGTTGCTCATGAGAAAATATTGAAATCAGTCAAAAAGTGTTTAGCTTGCATATTGCCTGAGACAGAGCTGGCAAGGTACCAGGCACGCAGGGTATTATTTAGGGAAGCTGAGCAAATAGCTTGCAGGGAAAAGAGCTGTGAGTTTTGAAAACTTCAGGTATTGTCATGTCAGAGAGTCGTAGGAATTCAAAGGAGACGCTGCTTTTGTCTGCAGATTTTTTAAAAATTCCCAGCAAACAATCGCCTTTGAAAATGACTCTGCAGGCTGTGAAATACACTTTGTTGTAAGTTCTACTCGCTAAGTTTACTCAGAGGTTTTTCCCCCCACTGTGTTCAATCACATGGGTAATACTGGGAAACATGGGAAGTCCTCACGGAAGGGTAGGTGTTGGACCACTGTGCCGGATGGAAAAACCCTGCCCCTTCCACCAGGGGACCCTGAGTCTAGGTGAGAAGAGAAACAGGAAGGGGTGGGTTGGAGGAAGATGGATTAGAAAGTCCAGATACTGTTTTGTGTAACTGCTGTTTCTCCTCCAGCCAACATTCAAAGACAGTCTCTGAGCTTTTGAGGACAAGAGTGTGAGGTCTGAAGCTGAGAGTTGTTACAACCTGAAGATACTTTCAGGACCAGGTTGGGGTTCCAGCGAGGTGCAGAGATGAGTGAGTTGGGAGACTGATTCCATCATGAGCCCAGTGTTCCTGAATATCCCTTTCAAGGCAGTAAAACCAGTGGCTTCGTGCTTGACTTTGAACATGGTGTGGAGGTCAGCAGGACTTGGTGCAAGTCCTAATTAAGCAGATTTGTTGTTTTCAGTGTCTGATCAGAGAAATGGAAAGAACTCCCCGGGTGTCACCCAGCCGGCAGAGCAGGAGCTGACTCCCCTGAGGAGAGTGTGGGAAGTGAGGGGCTGAGAGGCACCCCAATCGAGGGGGGAAAGCCCCGGCATCCACAGGTGGCTGAGGAACAGATTCCTCTGTGAGCCTCACGACAGCACACAATTTACACAGTGCGAGTGAGGGGAGGGAATACGCAGGGGAAAGAATGTTTGGAGTCCAAACATATCATCTGTCGTCCCCACTCCTCACCAAGTAGATGTGTGTCCTTGATCAACTCACTTTGTCTCCATGGGCAACAGTTTCCTCTGCCTTAAATGGAAGGGGAGGGCTGAGGAATTGGTGGCAGCGTAATAAGCCTCTTCTAGCCCTGATATTCTAGACGGTGTAAAAACGTGAACTGAAGCAAGGTGAATGTTCTGAAGCTGATTATGATCCCCATTTTACATGAGAAGCCGGGGAGGGGGGGTGAAAAAAACCCACACACAACAGGGCCTTTGATAAAGAGACAAACCGGACATTTCATTACAAAGTTGTTACTTTTCTTCATCTTAAATAAGCAAATCAAAGCCCTGTAAAATAAAAGCTAGATGAAATAAAACATTATCGCAAGACCTGAAAAACATGTGTGCTGTCACTTTCGGATTCATAATAAAGATAAATCAGTTGTTTTTAGCGGTGCGCTCTGAGTCTGTGAAGGGCATGACAGATAATAGGCTCGGAATTTCTGAAGTTATTGTTCAGCAAAATTTGTTTTTTCCTCAGGCATTCAATCTTTTTCTCTAGTAATTTTGTACATGACAAACTTTTTAGCTGGTGCGTTAACAATCTATAAGTAATGGGTTGTCAGGTGTCAGTTAGATAAGATTAAAAGACTGTTTAAGCATTATCCATTTGCTCCTTTGCATGAGTTTTATAGGTCAGGAGAAATAGCTTTTTGAATTCTGGTTGTTTGCACATGCTGGTTTTTTCCTCTCTCCCTCCCTCTCCCTCCCTCCTTCTCTCTCTCTCTCTCTCTCTCTCTCTCTCTCTCTCTTTCTCTCTCTCTCTCTCTTCTCTCTCATTTGGCTGTGCTCCAGGGGTACCTGCAAGAACTGTATTATATTACATAACTTCTGCATGTAGGAGCACATTCGAAGCTCACACTATGTGCATCAAGGGGACACATGTCTCCGCTGACTTCTGTAAACTCATTTTAGTTTTGAAAATGTTACTCTTTTTCTTCTCAAAGGAAACTTTGTCAGGGGAAACAGCCTCAGCGGAGAAGAACATTGAGGTTTTCGGCTTGAGGAGTTTCCTAGCAAGTCAGGTTGAGGTCTATTCTTGTCAAATCTGTCTTAAGTGTGTTTACATATAGTTTGCCTTTCTGGTATTTTCTGCTTGCACAGACCTGATCTCCACCTATTTTGTGTCAACAGTTGCTCGGGCTGGTGTTGGGTGATTAACCATTGAGCACTGGGGCACAGGAGCTGTGCCCACAGAGACCCCCCTCTCCCCTCGCACTTACATCACCCTCTGGCTTCAGGCTGCACCTACTTAAAACAAACAGCATTTCTGAGTGATTAAAGAGGCAGCCTGAAATAGTAAAAAGTGGGGCAAATGTTGCCTCCTTGTTGAATAAGACAAGTTTCTCAAAAATGGAGAGGAGCCAGGGGTGCGTGGGGAGGGAGTGTTTCTGAGGGCAAATGTCTTGGATCTGCGTGGCTCCAATGTGTGAATGCCTGGAACTTTGTGTAGATTATCAGGTTTTTGTTGTGTTTCTTTTGTTAATTTTTAAGGGGAAAGAGAGCATTTAAAAAAATAACAACAAAAACACGCCAACACATGGACATATATACACTACCAAATGTAAAATAGATAGCTAGTGGGAAGCAGCCGCAGAGCACAGGGAGATCAGCTCGGTGCTTTGTGACCACCTAGAGGGGTGGGATAGGGAGGGTGGGAGGGAGACGCAAGAGGGAGGGGATATGGGGATATATGTATATGTATAGCTGATTCACTTTGTTATACAGCAGAAACTAACACACCATTGTAAAGCAATTATACTCCAATAAAGATGTTTTAAAAAATAAAATAAAATGAAGGAGCAAAAAACAAACAAAAAAACCCGCCAACAACATGGATGTTTGGCAAATGCAGGGCTGTCCCGTTACATGCCCTCATAGCCTTTGATATTCTCCTCCTTATTTTATCTCCATTCTTATGAGGCCTTTAAGCCTGACCCATTAATATGGGAAATAATTAACTCTATGGGGCTCTTGACACCCGAACAATAACAAATAAACAAAAAACCTTAATCTCTTCCCACCCTTGAGAGCTCCTTTTTCCTTTTACCCTCTTAACCAATGTGGTTAAAGGGCCACAAGATTAGATCCCATCACTGAAGAAGGGAAAAAGTACTTCCTTTTGCAAATACATTAACTCTTTCAGGCCTGTGGGAATTATTGGTCTTGGATTCTAAATGTAACTTAGGTCAAAAACGTATTTCCTGTCATGGGAGACATCTGGCTTACTACTGTTTTGGTCACTATTTTTCAAGAATAGTATATTGGGGCTTCCCTGGTGGCACAGTGGTTAAGAATCCCCCTGCCAGTGCAGGAGACATGGGTTGGAGCCCTGGTCCAGGAAGATCCCACCTGCCACAGAGCAACTAAGCCCATGTGCCACAACTACTGAGCCTGCGCTCTAGAGCCCGCGAGCCACAATACTGAGCCCACGTGCCACAACTACTGAAGCCTGCACAGCTAGGGCCCATGCTCCTCAACATGAGAAGCCACCGCAGTGAGAAGCCCGCACACCACAATGAAGAGTAGCCCCCGCTCACTGCAACTAGAGAAAGCCCACATGCAGCAATGAAGACCCAACGCAGCCAAAAATAAATAAATAAAATAAATAAATTTATGAAAAAAAAAGAATAGTATGTTGCAGACGGTTGGAATTAAATGCACTATGATTGAAAATATATATCTTTTAAGTTTCCAGTATGTTCGACTGTAGGATGCTGATTTGAGTGTAAACTGGTAGTTTTGAGGGTTGTTGTCTAGTTGAAGGGTTTTGTTGGCCTGCATCACTAGAACATCTGCTACAGTTGACTTTATTTGATCCCTAGTTTGGGTCAGAGTTCATATGTACTTGGAAAGGGTAGGGTGTAGGAGGTGTTGAAAAGCTAATGGAAAGAACTGTATGTGTCCAAAGATGTCAGGCCTCAGCTCCCATGGCTAGTTACCTGGCAGGACTGTTTACAGAAAGGACAGTGCAATGGGTTATGGCAGGGATTCCCATCCTCAGGGCCAAATGGGGACTGGAGAGAGTGGCCAGAAAAGGCAGATCAGAATCATTCTGAGCGAATGTAGTATAAAAAAGCGTCTTGGGAATTAACTTTTGATTTTTGTCGTGCTATTTCTTTTGAAATAGCAAGTAACTAAGGGATAGGAGATTTTGGAGTTTATCAAAAGGAGCACGGATTAAAATTTTAGAAACAATGCTATAGAATGACAGAGTCCAAGTCCTGGATAAGATTGTGTGCATCCTTTAACAGATGAGGCTCAGGGCCTTACAATATTACACCCCTAATTAGAGGCAAGGAGGGCCTGGTCTGGTGTCTTGTGCATTCTACCGTTATGTATTTATTTTTAACGGCTTTACTGAGATATAATTCACATACCACGCAAATCACTCATTTAAATTGTACAATTCAGTGGTTTTAAGTATATTCACAGTTATGGGCAACCATCCCCACAGTCAGTTTGAGAACATTTTCACCACCTCAGAAAGAAACCCTGCATCCTCCCCATACATCCATCCCCAACTCTACCACACATCTATTTTCGGTCTCTATAGATTGGTTTATTCTGGACATGTCACATAAATGTGATCACAAAATCTGTGGTCTTTTGTGACTGGTTTCCTTCACTTAGCATTATGTTTTCAAGTTTCATTCACGTTGTAGCATGTGTCAAACTTGATGGCTGAATAATGTTCCATTCTATGGGTATAGCACATTTTTTTTTTTTTTTTTTTTTACGGTACACGGGCCTCTCAGTGTTGTGGCCTCTCCCCTTGCGGAGCACAGGCTCCAGACACGCAGGCTCGGCAGCCATGACTCACGGGTCCAGCCGCTCCACGGCATGTGGGATCTTCCCAGATCGGGGCACGAACCCGTGTCCCCTGCATCGGCAGGCGGACTCTCAACCACTACGCCACTAGGGAAGCCCTAGCACATTTTCTTTATTCGTTTGTTTGTTGACGGACATTTGGGTTGTTTCCATCTTTTGCTGCCATAAGAATTTGTATATAAGGTTTTGTACCATTAGGTATTTTTGAGAATCATAAGGACACTATCCCCAGCAAACCTCTGTCTTAGGTTTTACAGTTTACAAAGCACTTTGCATAAAACGTCCACTCACTTGATCATCACAATTCCAGCACCTAAATACTGCTATGATCTCAGAGCCAGTAAGTGGCAGTTTTCCTACTCAGTTCTCACGCTCTTCCCACCAGACAGTGCTCTCACTCTTCCTGCCTGTGGCCTGTGTTTTGACTGTGATAATTATGAGCAATGGTGTTCAAAGAAAAGGCTGGCAACTCAGAAGTGAAATGTACATTCTCCAAACTTTCCCCAATGTGACTTCGATGACCGTAAGCATTTTTCAAAGATTTGACCGGTTCCAAGAGGAGGTCATTTTGTTGGTTTTATTGTCCTCATTTGAAAGATTTTGTCATATGCATCAATTGAGAGATTTTGTCTTTTAGTTTAAGTGGTTCCATTTGTATGTAAGGGCCTACAGGTTACATATTGACATACATTACATAGAGCTTAGGTTTCGAACATGGCTAATTGAAACAGAAGTTACAGTGACCATTCTGAGGAATAGACACAGGCCTCCATTCAGGTCAAACCTAATCTGTGACCAGGTGAAAAGAAAAAATCGAGCTAAATTTTGAGATATCTTCCCTTGGCACGAGTAGAGACTCCAGGCCTGGAAGTTTCTAGTTAGTGAAGGCAAATAAAGGAGAGATTCTAGAGAAAGGAAAGAGCTGAGAGCTACTCCAAGATGGTGCTGAGATTCTAGAACACGGTATGCATGCTAGGGTGGTCACCTAACACAGTATGCATGCTGGGCTGGTCAATTCCAATTATTGAGGGGAAATTCTGTTTGGGAAAATAGGTGCATATTTGATCAGTAGGGTAGCCCATACACCTCAATTGCATGGGACATTCATGGTTTATGCCTGTTGCCCAGCATAATTATTAATAATGTTCTTTCTACTCTCAAAATTTTCCCAGTGTAGATGATAAATTATCTGGTCATCCTATTTACAATGGAAATTGGCAGAACATTAAGATTTGTTTTAAATAACTGTATACTTATTCTGTAATGTTTAAGGGATGTTTAGTTAGATGCAATTTTATTGAATTTTGTGAATATGGGAAAATGAGAATTTATATGAAATAATGGTTCAGCTTAAATCAGAGACACATTTATTCTTTGAAGATATTATTATTCCCATTTTAGCTTTTCATTAGTAAAGGAGGTTTTGCTAGATTATCCTATTGCTTAACCATTGTGCTAATAATCACTTGAATTTCATATACTTTAAGTAAACCACATTTTTAAAAATATTTACAAGGTTATACAAAATCAAATTTGACAAATTGTCCCATTTAAGTAAATATTTTATAAAGGCCATTTGGTTACCTATGTTTATATGCATACTTAAGATACGTATAACTACTGGGTATTTCTTATGCTGGGTCTAGTGAGACAGCCCTACAATTCATTCTACTGAGTTTAGAGCCTAAGGCTTTAGTGATGTAGAAGGTAGCAAAAGAATTAGAGACTCTGCACTAAGGGAGCCGCCCTTGCTTTGAATTCAGTTCAGATTAAAGGATTTAGCAAGCTGAGCTTCTATTTTTTTTAGAGTAAAAAGAAGTCATTTTCCAATTTGCTTTCAAGGAAAACTTCCTGTAATATATAACCAAGTGATGAAGTGTTTGCAAGTTATTTCAACATATAAAGTCCAAAATGAAACTTGGGTTTTGTTTTTACTTTGCATTATATTTCTCAACTAATTAGTGACTTTTTTCACTAGTTGCTTGCAAGAAATTTTATATATAATTAACTTCCTCAACTGTCTTAGCTTCATTTTTTTCTAGAGTAGTTTGCCAAATATACCTATCACTTCTAGAGAAGGGGAACCTTCTCAGACCTCTGATTGATGGGCTTCTTGTGATTTGAGCAAAATTCCGATATTATGTTTCTAGAGTGGATGGAGAGTAAAACACATGCTTCCCTTCTCCCCTCCTGTTCAGTCACCTCCCCCGGCCTCAGACACACAGATGATGTATTGCAGTCCTGAAACTGTCAGATCCTGGAGGAGGTTGAGAAACTAGAAGACAGCGCCAAAAACATGATTTCATTAGGTTTGACTTGAGATTGAATCAACTTTCTTGAGCGTCTTAAAATCATGTTTCATGAAATTTTACTTCACAGAGAAAGGGAGCGTAGAAGAAGGCTTGGACCCTGAAGTCTGCCAGTTACAGATCATTAAATCCAATAAGTAAATGTAAATCTAAAATAGAGAATTCCAACAAAAGATTTTGAAGTCGATTTCTTGTTTAAAAGAAGAGAGTGTTATGTGGGAGACAGCTAGAACTCGTTCCCTGAAACGTTTGTTTATAAAACAGGCCTTAAACTTATATTAGAAAATGCTGACTTAAAAAAAAATGTTGGATATATAATTTTCTTTAAGTGACTGCGATAAAGCTGAAAGAAATGCTACATCAAGAAAATTCATGGAAAAAGAAAGAGCAAAACTCTGGAATCCAGCAACTACTTTCCAATGTGAAATTTTATATTTGAAGATATTTCACAAGGCTTAATTCTATAAAAATATTTATAGCAATGAATATAAATAAAATGAATTATATAGCAATTAAGTATTATAGTTGCATGTTGTTCATGTTTAACTGAATAAAGAATAGTGCATGCAGAAATCACCAGTACTAATATTGGTACTTAAGAATGCATGGTATTAATTTTTATTATTATTAAAGTCTATATGTAATTATTCTTAAGTATACCTAAATAGTAATCAAGATGACTATAATTAATACTTTCTTTAATGGATAGTATAGGTTTATAAAGCATTTTTACTACCATATCCTGTTATTTAATGAACTCTTTTCTTAATAGTTAATAATTTTAGCTTCTTAGGCAAAGGAGGGTACATATTGTAAAATGGCATTTCTACATACTTAAATGGGTACCTACCATCCTGCTGGCTGGTCACTTATGCCTAGTTGGCAAGAAGCACTATGAAAATGACTGAGAGTCATGTCATTGTTTAGCAACAACAGCATTTTGTCAGAATTTTATTTTTATTTGATTGGATGCGGTTCCATGAGTTGGCTGTGGCATGTTAAAGTAACAAAATATGGACTCCCCTGAATCATCAGTGACTAAGTAAGTGGTAAACACGGAGAAGTAGAATTGAGTAAAGGTGAAAATTCCATTTCTGAAAGTGAGCAAGTAGTTTTTCCTTCCTTTGGTCAGTATTATGGAGAACCATACAAGGAAGACCAAGGGCAAAGCCACATGGGAAAGTTGCCTGTGGAACTGGGCAGATATACCTGGTGTTTGGTCCTAATGGATGCCCACTATGATCTGGCCACCCCTCCTGGTTCTCACAAAGAGAAAACTAAATTTAACAATCCAGTTTCGTGGGAGGGAACCAGGGCAGGGAGTGGAGGATAAACTAAAGGACAAAGGTCAACTTTAGAAAGCTGTTCTACCAGATCTAGACCGAGAATAAAAGGAGATAGGTGGAATTAGCAGAATGGGAGAAAAAAAAAATCTAATAATAAATAAACATCTAGGGGCAAAGACAAGAAAGAATAGAGCAAAACTTCCTGTATTTCTTTTTAGCATAACTCAAGATTCATCGCCTATTCTCCTTGTCTGATTCCTATTTTAAAAATGCAAATGATAAAATTCAGTTTTTAGATGATGCCATGTCTCAGATATTTGAAGGTTTTGCTCCCCTTTCAACCTCCCACTCCCCCTTTTTTAAGGGACTTGAGTCCTAAACAAATAATTAGGTAAAAAGAAATACATCTCTGTTTATTTTGACATGGAATAAAGCTCTAAAGCCCATCCATTATCTTCCTTTCCTTTGTAAAACTTCTTGTTTTGAGAAAGGAGACAGTTTGGTCACAGGAAGAAATTCTAATCCATGATTCTATGAGTAAAGGAAATTTAAGAATTCTTTCTCTAATTCAGTTTTCTACCACCTACAGGGTGTCCAGTTCTTAAAAAGTACTTCACAAAAGAAGATTGTGTTTTCAAAGCAAAATGGGATTTTTAAAAACATATTACCTTGATGTTTGGAATGAAATATGGAAATGCAAACAGTATGTTTCTCAACCTTAAAGGATACTTAACTAAAAGGATTACCTTTTAAAATGCCCAGTCTATGGCAAATTTGAGCTACATTCTATTAAACCAAGGTGTGAAACTATTTTAATGAGTAAGAAAAACTGTCCTGTTGTCACGTATTCCTGACATTATACATCTGAGTTTTAAGGGCTATAATGTTTGGACATCAATTGTAAAATTGTAAAAGTTTTCTCTTACATTTTTAAATGCACAGGCTTTTTAAAAAGACCTTGTCAATATGGAAAATTCCAAAGATTGTGTGTATTTCATGGGTATATTTCATCTTAAACTATTTTATGGATATTGGAGAATGTATTTTTTATTGTACTTTGAAACTGGAATTTTTGTCATTCTCTTTTTTATTTCTCTTAAAAAACACTGTTTCTTCTTATGTTCAAGCTCTAATATATATTTATGTATTCATACATATGAGTTTAAAATAACTATTTTACTGATGCTTCTTGAAATGACAGTGTTATAAGAAGGGAATATGTTCATGTAAGTTTACATACAATCCAAAGGTCTTTTTTGGTTCAGTGTTTAGAAGATTCTTGATAATTTAGAATCTTCTACAATGGAAAGTAAAGCATTCTGTCACAGAAGCGGGGAGGATGAGACACAAGGTCAAAGGGCATTTTAGAAACAAACAGCTGGACCAGTTTATTTAAACAGATACAGGGTTGCGGGAACTGACCTCTGTTTGACTTATAGTGGGAGGAGCAAGAATGTCATTTTATTACTTTGCCCAGAAGGAAAATGTTTTTGTATCTGAATTCACCCCAAGCCATCTAAATACATGGTCTTGCTGTATATAGCTGATTCCAAAGAGCATACATTAAGATGGTCAAGGAAAATCATAAAATACACCAAAGAGAATCAAATGTTAGGATGGTTTTAGGATTGAAAAGGTGATGTTGTTTTTAAAAATAAAATATTTTGCTGTTTACTCAGTTATCTTCAGATAAAGATGTCCACTATGACCCTAGATAATAATATGTTTCATATAAGTATAGGAATTATAATTCAGTAACATTCTGAGAGTTTACTATGTCCTACATGTACTGATAATGTCCGTAATATTGAAACAAATATTGTTAATTAAAGTTTGCAAAAGCAAGAACTTCCATGTATACCTACTAATGTAGTCAAGCAGTTCGGATAAAGTGATAGGTGTTCTTAGGTTTTCAAGGTTTTAAAATTTTTATTTAATGCAAGGATTCCCACTTTTACATCTACGAATCCTATAGGTGGCCTACATCTGTGTTGTCAATAACAACAAATGGTCATTGCCACCCAAAGAGAAGCAAATAGCACCTAGTACCTGTGGGCCCTTAACTGAGAAGCTCTGGTGAGGTGTTTGCTCTCTCCACGGGGACCAGAGCGGGCCTAGAGTAACTGCATTTAGTGTTGTCCGCTGAAGACCTGCAGAGGTACACAGCCAGACTCGCCATTTTGAGCAGAGTGGCCCAAGGGATGAGAGGACTCAAAATCCTAGAGCTCACATTCGAGAAATAACTCGTTAAGAATCACAGGTGTTTAACCTAGGGCGAAGAAGGGAGAAGCCTATGCGGCATGGTGGCTATAGTTTAAATGTTTGAAAAGCTATCCTGAAGAAGTGAGATTAGAATTCTTTAAATTACCCAAAGGAGTTGTCCTGGTGAAAAGATTTTAGGTCAGGTAAGCCAGAGCCTTCTAAGGGTTACCTTGTCCGTAGACGGAGTGGGCTCTCTGCTGAGGTGGCCAGGGCTGTATGAGAGAGTCCAGCACACAGAGAACAGACTGGTGGTGGCCAAGGGGGCGGGGAGGTGGCAGAGGGACGGAGCGGGAGGTTGGGGTTAGCAGATGCAAACTATTACATATAGAATGGATAAACAACAAGGTCCTAGTGTATAGCACAGGGAACTATATTCAATATCCTGTGATAAACCATAATGGAAAAGAATATGAAAAAGACTGTATATATGTGTATAACTGAATCACTTTGCTCTACAGCAGAAATTAGCACAACATTGTAAATCAACTATACTTGAATAAAATAAATTTTTAAAAAACCCAACAGTCCAGTAGAGGTTACCCATCTACCTGGTGGGGATATCAGAGAGGGGATTCATGTCAATGACCAAGCTAGGTGATGGTTAAAGCCCTTTTCAAACCTGACGTGTAATTTTTCCGATCCCATGGATTTAACAATCATGGATTCAAACCTGAGATGGTTATCATGAACTGGTCTTTGGAAATGTGAACGTATGAGTGTGAAGGAGGCAAGCTTGGAATATAGATAACTCAAGTTACTGAGTCTTCTTATGTGTAGCCTTTGCTTTGTTTTTACACACAAGTAGCACAGTCATCAAAATCCCCAAATCTACGAAATGTTCAGTCATGCTTATTCTTGGACTCAACAGTAGGGTTGTTGCCAGTGGTGACTGGCTCAAAGCCAGCTCATGTTTAGATACCTATTTAGTCTGGAATATTCTAGATGGGTAGCACAGTAGTGGCCATGCTCTGGTCAGAACATTGTCGGTGGGGGGGGAGGGATGTTTGCTACCGTTTGCCAGCTCTGTGTCATTCAGCAAATTATTAACATCTCCTGGGTAACATGTGACCTCAAATACGTCACTTAATTTCTCGGAGCCTTGGCTTCTCATCTGTTAAAAAAGACTCTTCCTATTTTTAGATAAATATCCATAATATATTATGTTTTTAAAAGGGCTTAAAAAAAAGTTATCAGAGTTCCCTCCAAGAGAATGCAGATTTTGAATAGTACCCTAGATAAAGAGCCATTTTTGCTCTCTTACCTATGTTAGTTACTATGAAAATTACTTTTGATATATGCAGAATATTAATATTAAATAATTTTCTAATTGGTCATGCAGTGAAGGCAGTTAATGAAAAAGCAGATTTTTCTTTTCATTTTAATTGGTTATTTCACATGGTGTTTGTGCTACACCTGTGCTTATAATGAGAATGGAGAATTAATCTAACCTTCTGCTCACATGATTCCAATTTTCATGGTTTATACAAGATAATGATAACCTGATTGGCAACACAATTTGTTGTAGATCTGTGTTTTAAATATTTTTATTAGCAGTTCGGGGACTTCAGATACAAGAACTGATATAATATATGTTGCCAATAAGAGTTAGCATCAACCAGTGTCCTTTTAGTTAGATTCCAGTTTCATTAGTTATTTTAATTACTTCTCAGATAATGAAAGAACATAAGGATATAAGATGTTGAGAATCTTAAAATGTCATGAAGTATGCATTTTTATTTTAAAAAACCTATCCCTGTCTGTTTAATGGTTTGTTTTTTAGGAACTAGTTCCCTTCCTGAAGTGGGCAGACTTACCAACTAGAATTCATACGGGGCTGTGGGTCATTTAATTATTAACAGTGCAGTACTAAACTTTTCATTGTATTTTTTATTTGCTGCTCATGTTGCACATACTCAAATCTGAGTTGAGAACTGAAAGCAACTTACTATTTCAGAATCTAATATGTCCTGTTCATTTTCTGTATTTGATATGTAATTCTTAGTATTACGAGGTACAAACAGATCTTAAGAGTTAGAGGGCTTCCCTGGTAGCGCAGTGGTTGAGAGTCCGCCTGCCGATGCAGGGGACACGGGTTCGTGCCCCGGTCCGGGAGGATCCCACATGCCGCGGAGCGGCTGGGCCCGTGAGCCATGGCCACTGAGCCTGCACGTCCGCAGCCTGTGCTCCACAATGGGAGAGGCCACAGCAGTGAGAGGCCCGCGTACCGCAAAGAAAAAAAAAAAAGAAAAAGAGTTAGAAATATCATGAGTATGGCTTTGGAGAGCTTGTACTACCACTTGTTAAAATTTTCAGTGGCTAGCCACTTTTTTAGGGGGCTACAAAAATTATTTTAAAAAATCTTATTAAGACACTGAAGTGACCTAAATGTCTTAAGATGTTTA